>NC_039363.1:74996366-75136366 GCF_003573695.1 Papaver somniferum
CCCCCCCCCCCCCCCCCCCCCCCCAAGATCAACTCTTCTCCTTCACCTTGTGACCGAATTGAATCTGGAACGACCATTTCTTGTTTAGGCCAGAGTCTGACATATTGATCTCTCAAATCTAAAATTACTTCCGTGCAGTGCATTTTTGTAGGGTTTGAATTCGTTTCTCATTCAACACACCCCAAATTTATCAAAAAAAGCGGAATCAGTTTTTACCCCACGACAATAGCAATACGAATTTTGTCTCAAGATAGGAGATAAAGTAGATTTTTGAGTGATAGATAAGTTCAAGTCTCCACATACCTTTTTGTGGATGAAGTTCCACCAGTTCCTTGAGTAGTTCTTCGTCTTTGCATGATGAACGATGTGGAGCCTAGAGCTCAACTACACTTAGTATCCTAGTCCGAGACTTAGTTATAAGTAGACTAGAAATCAAGACTTATAGTTTTGGCAGCTAAACTTGACAAACAAGCTTGAGATAACAACGTTGCAAGTTCGACCGAGCAGTGCTCTAATAAAGGCATGGATTACCAAGAGTACGAACATCATACGACCATCATAATATTGCTTTAGAGTAAAATGGTTCTTATTTAACTTCCTAAACCATTTTATTATAGTACTTATTAGAAAAGTTGATCAAAATTTAGTCAACGAGGTCAACCGTCCACTAATGTTGACTCACTAACAACACCGCCTATGTTCCTTTCACTTAATCGACAAGATTAGGATAGAGTACAAGTGAATTTAACTCGCCACCTCATTTTAATAGAAAATAAACGAAAAAGTAGTTGACTTAATTTTCTTAGATAAGTTCAACTTAGGGATAGCTATCTGATATTTTAGTTTCTGAGATAACTTTCTCAACATCACTTAACTACTCAAGGCGGTCACAAAATTTATCCTTCGGTGGTCATACTTATCACAAAATATACGGCGGTCATTTTGGACCCGTAATGTGCAGTGGTTTATAGAACGATATTTATTCACAATCAGTCGGTCAAGACTCCAATTCAAGGTAATTTTGGCACGAACTCAGAAATAACAAGAGTACAAAACCAACCTGACCATCCCCAATAATTACTAATTACTAATTCTTTCTAGCACGCCATCATCTTCATACAGAGAAGAAAAGAACGACACAGTTCATGGATATTGTTTTCTTAAACAGGGTTATATACTTATATTAAAAGAAATCAAGGACTTGGTTACTCACAAATTCTTAGGCATCAATATAAAGGACTTGTGATCAATATAACACCATCACTAGTATCATGGAAAACATCAATAGCCATTTTCATGAAAGTAAAAAAGCAATTGTTAGATTAACCTCAGACCTTTTCTCATGAGCAAACAAGAACAATCCAACATGCTCTGATACCAACTGTTAGAAATTCAGTTCAAATCATGATAAAACAAACCATACAAAACATGATTATATGATCTAGGATTATTCAAGCTTGCTACTAGATGATAATACAGGAAACAAATTTCATGTACGTACCTGGTTCAGCAGTGAATATCAATCAAAGTTCATTCCTTTATATCTCTTTCAATTGAAAATAGTAGGTACTTGATGGAGTTTATGTTGAGAATAAACTTTATTCCTCTCACCATACTTTCTGGTTGCTAGTCTTGGTGATGGTTGTTCTAGCAACTCTCTTCATGGTAAGGAATAGGTTAACACCTCAAGTGGCTATATATAGTTACAACTTTCTTCCCATCAAAGAAAACTTGAGATTAAACTTTATTTTCATAGCCTGACATTCTTGAATCTTCTTTGAAGAGCATTCGCACTAGTTTGCCGCTATTGATGAAGATTCTAGTTAACCCAAATAGATAGTGCTCTACGGATCAAACCCAAATGGTTATGGGCATGTGGGCCACAAATCCAACAGCTCTTTTATAACATTCATCTACTACTATGAACAAATCCTAAAATAGACAGAAAAAAAATACAGTCCATACAATATTTAACTCGTCCAAGAAGGTAACTAATTTCAAAACTTTCAATTGAGCAGCCAATTTGTTATAATAGAAGTAGAACTACAAAACAGAGACTTAAGAACCTTCCGAATTAGGAACAACTGGAACTGCAGAAGCTTTTGTATTTATGCACATATCTTTAATATTCAACACTAGAAGAACATGTCCATGAAATTTTACTTACATAAAAGAGAAAATATTCCTTTTCATGCCTATCAACTAAGCACAATATGGAACCGAAGATTTATTTGCATTCATCAGCAACCTTCTGCAATTTTATGTTTGCATTTTTAAGATAACAAGTCATCACCTTATCAGTCAAGCAATCGACCGTCACATTAGATAATCTGAATCAAGTTTTGTAAAGAATGGGAACTAATGAATCACAAACTTAACTTTGTCATACCACACTTTACCTTACAGTACGAGTATGACTAGAAGTTTGTTGCATCACATTATTTTTCAAGGTCATCCTCTTCATCCCTACCAGATTCAATATGTGATGGTGTTAAGTGAAGTTTATGTCCCTAAAAGCACCAAGGAATTGCAGTTACTACTATAGTTTCATATTAACCTCAAATAACAATTGACAACCCAACCTCAACATTTGAAACTTTTACTGGCATTTTAAAATATATAAAATTATATAGAGATTCTATAAAACCACACGCAAGTTGTAAGAACAAATATCTAACTTGCATTAGTATACATGCTAGTTTCAAATAGGGATGTGGGGCTCTAAGAATATGTTCCAATTAGAAATGTGGCGGCAAAATTATACACATCATATAACCAATTCATCCAATTCCAGTCCCACCATAAAAAAGGATGAAGCTAACAAAATCTGTAACCAAAATTCAAGGGATTTGTTTCCTTTCAGAGATTAACTTTTCTAGAAGTGCAATGAAATAATCACAACTAAGAAGTCATGTACCTTATATGGGAGACATTTCAATTTGATCATCAAATAACATCTTCATCAGCTAAACCATCTGTTTCTGATGTACTTGTCTCAAAGCTACCATTTGCATTCTTTAATTGGACAATGTTGTCTTTTTAGATTCCAACAACTTTTTCTTTTGCTCACTGTTATGTCAGCAAACGAAAAATAAATCAGTGAAAGAAAAAGCATAACTAGTAGAACTGGAAATTTACTGGCTATCTAACATATCATGTCACAGAATCTCCAAATTATTGGGAAACAACAAGCAACGATGAGGTATTTACAAAACTAAACTAGGTTAGCTAGAAGTTATAAAACCAATTAAAGTTCAATCATACATCTCACATTTGATGGCCGGTAGAGATCTAATATTGCTATCAACAAAAGTCGTTCACCTCTGAAAACGGTCCGCGGGTTATAACCCCAAAGGGGTTATAACCCATCTACAAAAAACCCATCCAAACAAAAGTGATACAAAAACCCCAAATATCATAAACTGTCTAAACTACCCTCCCCTAATTCAACCCAAAAGAAACTGAGAAAGAAAACGACCCACTAATTTATTACTTTACAACCTGTGTTTTGTTCAAAATTTCTTAAAACCTCCGCTCTTGTTCGTTCAAAATCAATCTGTTCGTTCAAAAATCAATCCGCTCCTGTATTCGTTCAAAATCAATATGCTCATCCCTAAGCCAAAATCGTTCAAAATCAATCTGTATTCGTCATCATCTTCTCGATTTTACCTTCTTCTCTTATTCTATGGTTGCGTACTTCAACCACTGCTACAAAATCTGACCTAATTTTTCAACCACAAATGGCGAAGAAACAAAATCAACAGGCGAAAAAGAAAGATGAAAAGCTAAAGAAAATAGCGAAACCATCTCCTAAAGGTAAAAAATCGAACTTGCTTTCAAGTTGATTTCGAGTTTGAATTCAAAAGATTATTAGGTTTCATTTGATTTATGGGTTGGTTTTCTGTTTGCTTTTAGGTTTCATTTCTTAGGTTAGGTTCTATTTTCATTTGGTTACATCGTTTCTTTGGTTTAGGTTTAGGTTTCAGTTTGTTTGATGTAACCAAATGAAAACAGATTTCAATTGTTTGTATATTTGATGCAACCAGATATTTTTTTTTCTATTTGATGAAACCATATTTCATTTGTTGTTTATTTGATGAAACCAAAGTATAATCTGTTTTTTTTATGAAACCATTCTGGGTTTCATCATTTTACAACCAATTGGTAAATTGGTTCCACCAATTGTTAATCTGTTACATCATAATAATATGGTCTTTTTGATGAAACCATTTTTGGTTTCATCACTTTTCATTTGTTAGGTTTAGGTCTGCAAGAATGATGTAACAGATTTGCGATGAAACCAGATATCATTTTCTGTTTCTTAATGAAACCCAAAATTGGTTTCATCATTTTTAGTTATTGGTTTACTTCTAGAGTTGTTATTGGCTGTTGATTTGAATTCAAACTGTGGAGATTGGCGCTGTGTTATGTAATCTTATGGTTTCATACAAGTTTCAATTATGCTTATGGTTTCATCACTTTGTTCGTGCTTATGGTTTCATCATTACAAGTTTATGTCTTATGGTTTCATCATTATTATTTATTATTCTCTTATGGTTTAATTTTGGTTTCACAATAGGTAAAAAAAGAGATAAGGAACCATACAGGTGCTCATTGCATCATTTGTGCGAGCTAGCAGTGAAAATTAAGGCGTTGATAAAAAACAAGCAACTGCATTTGAAAGCTCTTAAATCATGTCCTTTCTGGCGTTTCTTTGAGCCGTTCTATGATGGCGTAATGAACAAAGATGAGCTCATCAAAAAGACAAAAGCAGTAATAATGTTTTTAAGTACAATTGAAAACAGACTTGATGGTAAGCTCCCGTATTTTTTCAAATTAGCAAGATCAAGGAAAATGATTTTGCGGACAATTCCAGAACATTTTGCTGTGACTTTTGGTTTCCAAATGGTGAATTATGTAGAAGCAGACGACATTGATGAAGATCTGGTTAAAAAGGTTAACGTCTTTGTGGCTAATTATTTTGCTAGAAATAAAAAGACGAAAAAAACCGATATTGAAAAGCGTATGCTGGAAGCCGCAAATGATGAAACCAGAGCGGATGACTTTGTCAAGTTTTTCGTAATGTTTCTGTTGGTTTCAGTATTTGTCCCTAAAAAATGTGGGCAGACTCTCGCAGCAAAGTACTTGTATATGGTGTTTGATATGAACAAGGTGTGCTGGCCGGAAGTCTTCCATGACTATGTACTTGATTCGATAATGACAAACAGAACAGACGTAGAAAATGTTGTTGGTTGTGTAATATACCCTCTGGTAAGTTAAGATTTGTTCTTTTTTTTCATAAGTTCAGTATTTTTTTTCAATATTGGTTGTTGAATAATAAGCGACTTGTTTTTGATGATTAATTTGAATATTGGTTGTTGTTTTTTTTTTGCAGTATTGGTTGGCAGAGATGACAAAGATCGCACAAAGAAAGCATGGGCTAGACAAGTATCCGAGGTTTGATAGATGGAACCTTAGCAACATCTGTCAACAAGTATTGTCTAACTTCGAGAATCTTGAAGAAAAAACAGAACTTTGGTCTAAGGTAAATATTTACTTAGAAGATTTACTTTTCTGATGGAACCAATTTTGGTTTCATCAAAAATTCTAGCTGAATTTTTGTTTCTTAGATAACTTCGAGGGTTTTATTTGATATTTTTGTTAGACAATATTCGAAATCTTCGAGGGTTTTATTAGATTATTGCTATGAGTTCTTACCATTACTTGTTACCATTAAAAATGCTTTTCTTGGAATGTCATCTGTTTTATTTTAAACGAATTTTGGTAAATATTTTCTTGTTCAGATTAACTTTTTTGATGAAACCAGTTTTGGATTTATCAAATTTTTTAGCTGAAACCAATTTTCTTGTGTACTGCAGGAGAATATTGGTCACCGAAAGGGATCATTCTTGCTTCAGTATGACGAATCAGAAATGCACTTGGCTGATCCCGTAGATGAAGTGGAAATTGTTGTGCCAGATGAAGAAAATGAAGTGTCGATTAAAGTGCAAGATGAAGAAAATGTTGGTGCTAGGAGTGAAGCTAACTCTTTCAAAGACAAATACCAATTTGCACGAGCATTGATTGAAAAGCTTAGGACCAATACTACATATGTTCTTTCTAAAGAAGAAGAATCACTGCTGGCAAAATATGATGCCGAGGACAGGGAACAACAACTGGTACAAAGATAGATTTGATTTTTCTTAGTAACAATTGAATTACTCGCATATATTACAGTTTTCTTATACATTTCATCATTTTTTTGATGAAACCAGATTTGGTTCCATCATTATTTTGATGGAACCAGATTTGGTTTCATCATTTCAAGTTAATATTTGTTTGATGAATTGGCCAGTTCTTTTTATTCTTTCAGAAGTTTTTGATTTTTACAGCATTAGGTTTTGACACAGGAAGATGAAAAATAAAATAACTTAGGTATCTTAATATTGCAGGTTATAACAAGGGATGTTAACATGATAAATGAACAAGAATCTGAACAAGAATCTGAACAAGAGCAGGTCATATCTTCTTCGTCGAAGACAGTCACCGATGATGAACAAGAAGGAGATGGTACTGAGTTGACTCCAAATAATATCGAGGATATCAAGGTGGCAGAGCGAGTTGAATCTGAAATGGAGAAAGCTACTTCATCGATGCCAGTCACCAATGATGAACAAGAAGGAGATGGTACTGAGTTGACTCCAAATAATATCGAGGATATCAAGGTGGCACAGCGGGTTGAATCTGAAATGGAGAAAGCTACTTCATCGATGCCAGTCACCAATGATGAACAAGAAGGAGAGGGTACTGAGTTGACTCCAAATACCGTTGAGGATATCAAGGTGGCAGAGCGGGTTGAATATGAAATGAGCAAAGATTCTTCGTCGATGCCAGTCACCAATGATGAACAAGAAGGAGAGGGTACTGAGTTGACTCCAAATACCATTGAGGATATCAAGGTGGCAGAGCGGGTGGAATCTGAAATGAGCAAAGCTTCTTCGTCGATGCCAGTCACCAATGATGAACAAGAAGGAGAGGGTACTGAGTTGACTCCAAATACCGTTGAGGATATCAAGGTGGCAGAGCGGGTGGAATCTGAAATGAGCAAAGATTCTTCGTCGAAGCAAATTATTGAACAAGAAGAAAACGAAACTCAATTTGTAATTGATGAAGATGTTATCAGGAAAATGGAATACGAATACAATAAGAAAGGTTGTTCGTCGTCAAAGCCAAATGTTGGAAGCATATACTACTACCCAGCTGTAAAGATGGCGAATGATTTACTTGAGTTAGAGAATGAACAACCTGGATTTGATTTAGGACTGTCGCAGTGTGACAGTCAAGAGAAAGGAAAGGGAGAACTCAGTGCTGCGCAAAGGATGAGTAACATGGTTACAAGAATGAGGGAAGACAGAAGGAATTTGGTTCCACCTATCAGAATGCAGGATTACAACACCAGTGTGAAAAAAAGAAAAAAGGTTACAGCTCGTAAGTGCAAGGAGAACAAGAAGGTGCAGGAAGTACAGGGGGTGAAGTTGAAACCAGTTGATAACTTGAAGATCTTGAAAGTACTCAACAGAAATGAGAAACCCCTCGTGACCACTTTTTTCAGAAAGAACAATGAAAGGTAATTGGGAAATAACTGATGTAACCAAGACTGGTTTCATCAAAATTTTGTTCCAAGTTATGCATTGTTTCTCCTTTTTTTATCCATCATTGACTAGCTTTTTAAAAAATAAAATTAACAGGTCAACGGCGTGGGAGCATTTAAATCTTCAATTACATATATCGGGGAAGATGATGGATAATTTGATGAGAGAGGGTGACGTCGCAGGAGACATTATAGAGTTCTACATTTTGAAGCTGCAAAACAACATCAAAAAAAATGAGTTGAAACAAGATGGTTCTACAAAGTACCAGAGAGCTGTGTTTATAAGCACATTTTCCTATGTAAGTTTACTCCGAAATTCTTTAATGTAAATTTTTTGGCATAAAAAATAGTTGTGGAAAACAAAAAATGATGTTGTTTATATGGTTAATTTTGATGGAACAAAGTTTGGTTTCATCAAACTTGCATGTCTGTAACTAATTAAGGAGCTTTTATCTGGTATTTTGTTTCAGACATGTCACTCATTAGGAAAGAAATGTGGTGCTGTAATAGAAGGCTTCATCGACAAAATGGATTATAGCGTGCGGTTTTTGTTCGTTCCGTTGCTGACATCACTTGGAGATGTAAACCATTGGACATTGCTTACTTTTGATTTTGAAACCGGGTAATTTTATCACTACAACTCCTTGGCTTCCACGGGAGAGGAATGCAGAAAAAGTGCTGAAAGCATGAAACAACGTATAGTATCAGCATTTGCACAGCACGACGCAAAGCTCCCCTGTGATCAGCAGGCAAGTCAACCAACAACATACTCTTTGCACAACCCTACATGTTGTGAACAAATAGGGTAAGTTATGTTTGGAAGTTTATAGTTCACATATGCATATGCTTGAAATCATTATATCACTTGTAACAGAATGCTTTACATATAGATACTAATATCAGAACACTCTCAGCTAGTCACTTTGTAACAATTGAGACATTGTTTTGGTTTTTCAGGAACGATTGTGGCATGCATGTTTGCTATTACATGAAGAGCCTCTTGAAAGGAAACATGTCTACAGATGATATACGAGAAAAGGTGCATAATATGAGACCAAAGTTGGCGTTGAAGATACTCCTTGACAATATAGAATAGTACTCGCATGTCGTGCCCGTCCTATTGAACATTCAGTTTTAGTTGAATTTTAAATTACTTTTGAAATGGTTATTGTAATGATGATACTCCTTGACATACAGTTCTCCTTGCAGATTCAAGTTTTAGTTGAAGTTTAAAGTACTTGTGAAATGGTTACAATTTATATAAAAAACGATTTCGTGCTATTTCAGTTGTACTTCCTTAAAAGCTTATGTCTACAGAAATATGATGTCTCATTTTTATAAAAACTATCCATAAATGATGTGTCATATATTTGCGGCACCAATAAACAGTAGACAAAACATCATCTACTGTGTTGTCAAAAAATATAGAAGAAAAAGTGACAGTAAAACAATGGTTCCACCAAAATAAGATGAAACCCTTTCTGGTTTCATCAAAAAAATGATGAAACCCTTTCTGGTTTCATCCAAAAAATGATGAAACCTAATTCGGTTACACCAAACTATAAATGCCTGTAAAAATTCTGAAAAACTTAAACTTAATCAAACTTATTATTCTTAGACAAAATATAAAATGAAAACACCTGCAGCATATTAACTTCTAAAACAAAAAATATGAAATAGTAAATGAAACACATATTGTAGTCTAGCAAACGAAACTAAGAGTAAAATTCGATGACTTGCAGGAACCACATATTGTAGTCTAGTCGAAATGACTACAAGTTCTCATGAAATCTGACGAGAAGGGCATGTACGTTTATTATGGGTGGTCAAAACCTTGCAGGAACCACAGGTTCTCATCTTCTTATTGGCAACTGAACCTGTATTAGGAATCCTCTTCTTCTTCGATGGACGTCCTGGTTGTGGTCCATTATTCGGACCAAAAACCATCGATTTCGGCGACACTGTCACGGGCTTTTCGACTGTGGGAACAGGATTGATTGGATGTTTATACGATTCTCGGTAGAACTTTACTGTAAAGTAGTGCTCAACATAATTGTAAGGATCTTCTCCATTCACCATGATGCAACGGATAGCATGGGCACACGGGAAACCGTCAATACGCCAACGGTTGCAAGAACATGTTCTTATTTTCAAATTGACAGTCTGTGTTAATGAAGCATGAACTTCAAACACATATTCCGACGACTTGGTGACTTGGTAGCTACATCCATGCATCTTGTTGTCATGGAGTAGAGCTTCATATTCTGGACATAGAGTTTGACGCCATTTCATTAAGTTAGCAGAGTCCTCGCGACGTTTACACATTTGGTCCATTAGCTTCACCCTGATCTCATCAACCATGATGGATATAGGCTTCCCTCTCTCTTCAACGACTGAACCATTGAAACTCTCAGCAATATTTGAACACAACCTACCATATCGTCGACCCTTGAAGAAAAAACTTGCCCATTTATCAAGAGGAGCTCTACTTAGATAGTCTTGTAACTTCTGATTTTGAACCTTCCTCAACTTATCCCAATTCTCTGAAAATTCTTTATGAGTAGAAGCATACGCACATTTCTTAAACAGTCCCAATACATATTTGTTATAAACTTTGCAACTCTTTGGTAAGCATGTATTGATATTGCATTCCATATGCCAGTAGCACCAACCATGAAAAGCCTCAGGAAAAACAATAGGAATTTGTGTTACCAATCCAATACCTCGATCACTCACAAAAGTAAGCTTTGGTCGCAAAGGAGAAAGGACTTTCTTTAAATTATCCAAAAACCATTTCCAGTTCGCTTCATTCTCCGATGAAACCACACCATAAGCAAGAGGGAAGATTTCTGTAACATGAATAGAAAGCATAACACAAGCATAAGATGCGATGAAAACCAAACATAAAAAATGATGAAACCAACATAAAAAAATGATAAAAACCTTACCATCATTTCCGGTTAGACCTGTTGCTGCCATCATATGACCAAGGTACTTGCTTTTCAAGTGAGCCGCATCAACGAATAATACAGGACGACAGAAATTGAATCCACGACTACAAGCTTCAAAACAGATAAACATCCTCTGAAATTTATGGGTCCCTTCTTCAACTTCCAAAACCACGTGAGAACCAGGATTGGTTTCAATCAACTTGTTTTTATACCAGTTCAAGAACATAAAAGATTTCTCGTTCTCTCCCCATGAAGTATTCAGTGCATGCTTCTTACCTGTGTATGCATAATAACGACTAACGTCAAAGCCGAAGTCTCTCGTAAAAGATTCCATAATATGCTTAGTTTTCTTATTAGGATCCTGTTTAATTTCATCAATAATCAAGCTACTAACTAGTTTCTTCGATATCCTTGGCATGTTAACAAATCCACCAACACAAGTATGCTGATTATTTAGTTCCTTGATAATAAAAGGACTTCCTACAACACCATCAACAAACAAAGCATATAAATGCCAGTCACATTTCTCTTCTTTGTTCTTATTAGCACAACGTGCACCAATCCTCAACTTCTCATTCCTATATACCATGTATTCATAACCAGCTGCTGCGTGATACTTCTGTAAATCACAATGAACTTGTTCAACACCTCCCGGAAACAACTGTTCAACTCCTTGAGAAAGATGTAACCAGTGAGCAGACTTCAACGGTTCCTTAATTTTATCTGGAACATCATAATCAATCCGTGGCTTCTCAAAAGGTATAATTCCAGAACTTTGTGGCTGGTCATCAAAAGCTATAATTCCTGAACTTATTGAACCAGAACTCTCAGCTTTGTGACTTACGAGTAACTCCATAATCCCTTCTTTATTATACATATTAAATAGAGCAAAACATTGAAGATCAAAATCAGAATGAATGACCTTTTGCTGATCATCAACCATGTGAAAAATTTCCATAGAAGGAGGAGAGAATTCACACCAACTTGAGCATATACTAGTCTTCAAATTAGCAAAAGACTCTTGGAGGCCAATACGAAGAGTTAAACAATCTTCTTTGTGACATACAAGTGCGAGAACAGAATCCATAATCTACAGAACAAAATGATGAAACCAAAAACAGTTTCACCAGATGTGAATATCAACAACAAATTTTTTTTTTGAAAAACAGTTCCAAAGAGATAGAATCCTTCATAAGAACATCAACACAAACATAAAAAATCATATGCTAACATCAATTCAATTTATTCGACAAGAGTGACTAGCAAATTCACACAAACAAAATCAAAAATTTCCATAGAAGGAGGAGAGAATTCACACCAACTTGAGCATATACTAGTCTTAAAATTAGCAAAAGACTCTTGGAGGCCAATACGAAGAGTTAAACAATCTTCTTTGTGACATACAAGTGCGAGAACAGAATCCATAATCTACAGAACAAAATGATGAAACCAAAAACAGTTTCACCAGATGTGATTATCAACAACAAATTTTTTTTTGAAAAACAGTTCCAAAGAGATGGAATCCTTCATAAGAACATCAACACAAACATAAAAAATCATATGCTAACATCAATTCAGTTTATTCGACAAGAGTGACTAGCAAATTCACACAAACAAAATCAAAAATCAACACAAAAAAGAGAATTGAATACCTGAAAAGTTGATTTATTCATTGAAGACGAAGATTAATACGAAAACGAAGATGATCAACACGAAGTTGATTGATTGTTCAGCTGGATTCTTCAATTCGAGATTCAATTTCAACTTGAAAAGCGGAAATATGATTTCAGCTAAATTGAATTGCAACCAGATCTCGAATAAACAACTGAATTTGATTCTTCTACGTATCTCGAATAAACAGATCTCAAAACTTGTAGCTTCTCTTCCGGTTCTTCAATCAAACCTAAAATTGCTCTCTGAATCTTTGAATTGAAATTGGGAGAAGACGATGACGAATCTTTGAATTTAAAACGAAGAAATTGGGAGAAGACAATGACGATGACGAATCTTTGAGATATGGAACTGAAAAAAACGAAGAAAACTAGGAAAGAAGAATCGTAATTAGACTAGTATCTGATTTGTTTGGATTCAGAGAGAACAAATATTGTTTTTACTGTTTTCTTTTGGCCAAACTTTCCTTTGAAAAATGTTTTTATATAGGGAAGGTCAGTTTTGGAATTTAGAAATCAAATAAAAACTAAATTTTAAATTTTTTATTTGAATTGGGGTTTTTGTCCCAGTTTTGTTTGAAATGGTTTTTATTTGTTAAAAATAATATGACCGGTTTTTTCTTATCACTAGTTTGTTCACCTAGGGGTTTTGTCACTAATTTTGTTATTCTTTTAGATTTCTTTGCGGTTCGTTTACGTGTTCTCGGACGTCTCATCTTCTTGAGTTCTTCGATTTTCCAGAAGAATTTCGATTAGTGGCACCAAGGCATTAATAAGATACATGATAGCTTAGACAGTGCATAGATATTCCGTTGATATAGATCCCTATTTGTTTTGTCTTCCAACCGAGTAGTATTATTCAAATTAGTTCAAACCAATGAACCTATTAACTGGCCTCATAGCTCTTCTCGTTTCTTTCTCCCCTAGTTTGCGTATGAATCTAGTCAAAATTTGTTTGCATTTAGTTTCTACTGCTGCTACTTTCTCATGCGCATTTCATTGTCTCAGTTTGTGGTGTCATACTCTTATCTAATCTTGGGCATTTAATGTGTCTTGTATTTCTTTCTGACTTCTCTTTCCCTTCTTTTTGCTGTCGTTTTTTGATTGGTCGAGGTTTTACTTAAATTTGATTCTTTCATTTCTTTAAGGTTAGTCTTTCGAGAAGTCTTGCTCACGGACTGATTCAGACAGTCTATTTAATTCGTATTTCCGTTGCATCTCTTTTTATTCAATATCTTAACTATTCGTACCTTTTTGCCTTCTTATTCTGATTTGTTCTTTTATCCTTCTGTTGATCTCCTGATTTCTCTTTTTTATTCAATACGAGTAGTTATAATTTATATAAGCATCTTAGCGGTCTTTCTAGCTTAACGCAATGCAAACTATATCAATGTAGGTCTTCTACCAACTCCTCTTGCTTTAATGAGAGATTAGGGTATAAAAGAAAATAGCATTCTGGCTAGAATTTTTTCGACTGAGTTATATTCTATTGAGGATATAAAAGGAGTTTTACGCCATTTCTGGGGTATTAATATCGGCTTTCAAATTCGTAAAACTGATCCAAATATGTTCATCCTTATTTTTCATACGACAAAAGACTTGAAATGGATAGCATTGAATGGGTCGTGGTATCCTTATGGTAATGTTTTTTCTGCTACTTCAGCTTCATCTGGAATGCGCATAACAACTGAGGATGTTAAAGAAATCCCTCTTTGGGCTAGCATATCCAATACTATACATGAACACAGATTTGAAGAACGACTAGGTTTAATTGCTAGCAGGGTAGGATCGGTTAGTCAAGTATGCAAAGGAAGTGGATCTTTTGATTGCTTACCAAGAGTCTTAGTTTGGGTAACATCGAAGAACCACTCGTCATGAAGCTGCTAATCAAGGTGGATAACTACCCAGTCAGAGAGCTTGTTTTCACCTATCATAACCTTCCTTCTAGATTCTGCTCCCATTGCTTTCGCTTCGGGCGTAAGATCAATCAATGTGCCATTCTACAAAACAGACATTTGGAAGATATTTATGATATCTCTACGCCATCGCCGGTTCCGGGGGGTGACATATTTTGGCTAGACAACACACCTATCCAGATCTGGAACCGTAAAGACAACACAGATGCTCATGGCAATATGGAATCAGTGGAGAAGTACTTAGCTATTCCAGGAAATAGGGAAACATTGTATGCATTATTTAGAAGAACATCCTACTACTGCGCAACCTAGTCTTATTCCTCCTGTTGTTGATCGTCCTTATGAGGTGTTGGGATCGGTCATTTATGATGAAGATATGCCGTTAGCCTCCAGCTCCATCCTAGGAAAAAGAACGTTCCCATTTAACCTACCTGAAAATTTTATCCCTTTGCACGATTCGAGTACTGAATCTTTCGGTTCGGCTAACTCGGAGACTCACCGAGTTATCAACTCTATGGAACCGATTGAAGCTAACCCGGAACCAGATAGTGAGCGAGTCCGGGTCCCACTTTCTACGAATATCCTTATCTTAGCACCGGAACTTCATTTGGTTAACAGAAGATTTTCTTTCTCCTCTCCTCCATTTGAAGATGCTCAGGAAAATTTGGCCTCTCCAATTTCTTCTGAATCAATCTCTTCGACTCTTTTTGCATCTCATGATAGCATTAATCATCCTAGCCTGCATCCCTTACATGCATCATCTGCATCTCCCAAAACTCATCTTAAATCTGCATTTAAGCTCTCAGTCCTGGATTTCCCCTCTTCTTCCTCTTCCGAAGGTTTCCGTGTCTTGGCTTCGAATACGGATAATTTACTTCAAATTGATTAATACGGATCAAACCTAAAGGAGCAGACACAGGCAGCAGATGGCTATTTACCAGTTCCTTTCATATTGGATTCCCCATCTAAGTCAACCAACAGTCCACGTTAGTCAAGTTTAGGTCAAAGGTCCAGTCAAGTCTAGGTCAAAGGTCCAGTCAAGTCTAGGTCAAAGGTCCAGTCAAGTCCACAGTCAGGTCAATTGGTCAATGAGTCAAGTTAGAATCGGTCAACAGTCCAACTCAGGTCAAGATCGTGAACTCAGCGAGTCAAACACGACTCAACTCAAACAGAAATCTAAGTCAAGAGAAACATATCAGTTAAACATCTGACTGAAAAAAAAAAAAGAAACTCAAAGCCAAAAGCAAAACAATTACATACACCATTCTAACTTTACAAAGTTCTATAATCTGCGACTAACTTCTACTTCATCTCCAAGGATCCATACTCATCAAATATTTCCACCAGCAATTCAATGCACATCCCCATTTAGTTTCATAAAAACCTGCAATACCAACTCCATTTTCTGTACAACGAACTTCAACAGTTCCTACATAACATTCATCATCTTAGTAGCACCACTATTCACTTTATCTCAAACACCCTTGTATAGCATACATGTACCAGCATCAACACATGAAATTCTAGTTCAAGGCAATCACCACCACTAAGTCAAAATCTAGCCCCCAACTAACACACAACATCATTATCTAAGATACAATCTCAGAATTCTAACACCACCATCACTCATACTTCAACTCAGACAATTCCGTATATACAACATTGCAACACTGCCACCAATTCATCTTATAACTCTTATCTGCACCATAGTTCAGTTAAACTCAACTTCTACCATTTGAGATACATCCTCTATAATTCATCTAACAAATGTAACTTCTAACTTCACAGAGCATAAAACAATCTTCATCATCTTCTTGTCACATAACTCTAATTCCAAACCACTAACAACAGCCTTAATTCTCCAATTCATCTTCATCACCATCTGTAATACAACTTCATCCAACCAAGAATTCAAACCTAAAACTATTTCGGTATCAATATCTCCATGTATGCATCACTCCAACACTATTTCACAATGCTCATTCAACATCATCACTACCTATAATTCAATCTCCATCTCTACCAGTAACGTCTACATCTTTATAATCATCTAGAGATTCTAACTCAGGAACTCTAATTCCTAATTTGGCAAGAACAACAAGAACCCTAATTCTTTAAGATTAAAATTAAATCCTATACAATCATCTCTACCTTAATCAATAACAAACCCATGAAATATTATATCAAAACAAACTCAATTTCATAAAGAAATCAATCAAAACTGAAACCCTAAATTTACCTGGTTTTGATTCTTCATCAGAACAATCTCCAATCGATAGTTCAACAACCAAAATCTTAAACAAAACAAACCCATCCTTTAATTCCGTTTAAATCCTCTTAATCCTTTCTCGGATCGAATTCCAAACAATTAACAGAAACCCTAATTCTACTTCTCTGTTTCATCATCTCGAGCAGAACTATATCAATCCCATGACTCTCCTCCTTTACGATTCACCACCACGTCAACACCTACATCATCTAATCGTTTCATCAAACACTTCTCTCAATCGATCTCTCACAAACTCTCAGAATCGCTCGGAAAAGAACTCAAGAAAAACGAAGATGAAGAAGAAAGAAGAAGAATAAGAGAGAAGAAGAGAAGGGGTACGAGTTTATCCTATCAATGGGTAGATAAGACCAAAGTTGGTTAATGGGACACCTCGCAAAAGGATAAGGTAAGCCGTGTCGGCTGATTCGCAAAATGACTAATTTGCCCTTCACACAGTTTCGATGAGATCTTCTTCGTCTGGTATCCGATTGACACGTTCGAATAATCCATTCTAACTTTTCGAGACCTATTCAATGATACTAGTCTGGTATTTAAATCATCGTTAGATTAATTTCTATTAATTAACATTCGTGTTAATCTAATCGATTCATTAGTGGCTAAATCGTGTCTTCAATGGTCTAATAGCGTTGACGAGCTTGAGGGTCCTTACAAAACCAACCTAGACTTTTGGAAGAAAAACATTTTTGGTCTCCATTATAAACAAATCAAAAGTATTTTATTCCAAATAGATAACTTGAATAACTCCAGCCATGTTTACAAAAAAGAAGATAAGATAAAGGAAAAACTTTCTCAATTAGAAAAGCTCTACGATATCCAGGAAGCAATAGAAAAACAACAATCTAGGGATAATTTGGTCCAATTGGGGGAGGTGGGGAAATACTAAATTCTTTCATACTAAAACCATGGAAAGAAGGAAGTGGAATAATATAGAATGCCTAAAAATAGTAATGAAATTACCTTCAAAAGATCTGTAATTCAAGAAACTCTTACAGACTATTTTTTTAATCTCTTCTCATATCCTTCTCCTTCTCCCTCTTTTAATCCTCTTTTATTTCAGAATATTCATCCTTGCATTTCTTTAGAAGAAAATGCTTCCCTCAACTCTGTTCCTTCAGCTGAGGAAATTTGGATAATTATTAAAAAACTAAAACCAAACAAATCGCCAGGACCGGATGGTTTCCAAGCTAGTTTTTTCAAACTCAACTAGGAAACAGTAGGAGAACAAGTGGTCTCTGTTATTCAGCAATTCTTTGAATCAGGGGTGCTTCACCCTGAATTCAACAAAAAATTTCTTTTCCTTATCCCCAAAAGTAGATATTCCAAAGACCCTAGTGGTTTTAGACCAATAGGACTTTGCAATACCATGTATAAGATTATATCTAAAATCCTAGCTAATAGGATGAAACCATTTCTAAACACTATAATCTCCCCTTTCCAGGTTGCATTTCTTTCTAAAAGACAAATCTCTGACAATATTGTTATTGCTCAAGAGATAATTCACTCTTTTAAGAAAAAGAAAGTGAAACATGCTGGAATGGGAATAAAATTGACATGTCTAAGGCTTTCGATGGAGTAGATTGGGACTTTTTGATCACTGCAATGAAGGCATTTGGTTTTGACTAAAAGTTTTGCAACCTTATTTTTCAATGCATATCAACTACACCCATTGTTGTTTTGCTCAATGGCTGCCCTGGGGGTTATTTCAATCTTTTTAGGGGTCTTAGGCAAGGGGATCCTCTTTCCCCATACCTATTCATAATTTGCATGGAAATCTTCTCCAGATTACTCTTATCTAGTGAAGAAGAGAAGTTAATAAATGGTATTAAAATAACCCCTAAGAATAGTCTTATTTCACACCTTTTCTTTGATGACGACTGCCTCCTTTTCATTAGAACTGATCTTAAAGAATGTCATAATATTCTAGCTCTGATTGACTCTTTTGGTAAAGCTTCAGGACAGTTAATAAATTTTGATAAATCAGGGGTCTTATTTAGCAAAAAAATTCAACCCAAACATCAGAGAATGATTAGTAAATTACTGAAAATAAAAAAGAAAGACCTAAAAGACTCGTACTTAGGAACCCCACTCTTTATTAATAAAGCAAAGATAAAACTTTTTGAAGGAATAGTTGAAAAGATGGAACACAATGTACAAGGTTGGATAGGAAAATCCTAGCTAAGGGATAGTAAAATGGTACTTAATAAGGCAACATTAGCTAGTATGGCTAGCTATCAAATGAGTTGCTTCATTTTACCAAAGAAGATCACAAAAAAATAGATGCCTTGCAAAGAGATTTCTAGTGGGGCAAGGAAACTAATTACAAATGATATTACCCAAAATCTTATTCTTGTCTCTGTAAACCTATAAATAAGGATGGGTTAGGATTCAGAAATTCTCATAAATTTAACTTAGCTATGATAACCAAATTAGCTTGGAGACTGCTAACTGAGCCTGAAACCCTTTGGGTGTCACAACTAAAGCATAGATACTTCAGAAAATCCTCTGCTTTTAAAGCAAAAATTCCATCAACTAGTTCATGGATTTGGAGATGTATAAGTAAGGGTATCCAACTTGTTGAACAAAAAAGTATTTGGTAAATAGGAGATGTCAACGACATTAACATTTGGGAAGATAGATGGGTACCCAAATTGGAAGAAAACCTTAGTACTTTTAGAACAACTACTAACTCTCACTTAACACTTGTGAGGATCTTATTGATCCAATTACTAAGAAGTGGAACTCCCCTTTAATTTTTGAACTGTTTCTAGAGCATATTGCTAGGAAAGTCAGTAACATTAGAATAGCCATATATAAACCAGATACACTCAGATGGCTTCTTACTAACTCAGGCATTTTCACTGTTAAGTCTATGTATAACAAACTTAATGAAAGAACAGTGAACCACTACAACTTAGGACAGCCAGACTCCTTCTGTAAAAAATTACGCAATCTAAATGTGTCTCAAAGAATTAAAATCTTTGCTTGGAAGTGTTTACAAAATGTTATTTCTACGAATCTGAAATTATCTAAATTTATGAAGGATATTCATCCTAACTGTTCTTTTGGGAGTCAAGATTATGAATCCATAGAACACTTGTTGTTGTTTTGTCCCTTTTCCAAGTCTGTTTGGGCAGCTGAGCCATTCCTAGTCGATCTGAACTTTGACAGATCTATTACTTTCTTGGATATCTGTAAGGAATGGTTAGGAAAGAAAGAAAGACCCAACTATACCCATATAAATAATCTTGACAAAAGCCCGGTTCATCTGGAAGGAAAGATGCAACAGAGTCTTTGAAAAACAACAGCAAACAAGCTCTCAATTAAATTTAGAAATACAAATATTTTTAGATTTCTGGTATAAGGATAATATTTCTTTTAGACAGATCACAACAGATAAAATTGAGATTCCTAAATGGATTCCTCCTAGGAAAACACAAAAGAAACTCAATATAGATGTTGCTTGGATTTCTAAGGATATGCCTGCAGGTTTTTCTTTAATCCTTAGGAATGATGCAAGAAAGTTTGAACAAGGCAGAGCAGGACCATTCACAGCTTCTACCCCAGAAGAAGTGGAAGCTTTAGGACTTTTGCAGGGAGCTAAATGGGCGACAAAAAGGGGATTGACAAACTTCAGTGTGGAAGGAGATTGCAAGAGACTTTTTGACTACTTAACTGGGAAACTTTCTCAGATTTCCTGGCAGAATCAAGCAATTATGGATGAAGTAAAAAGAGAATTTAATCGTTGCCAAAACTTTTTGGGTTTCCTTTACATTCCTAGATTAGCTAACAGTGTGGCAGATACTCTCGCAAAAGAGGCAAAAACCTTCTTTAATCTTGTTAATTGGAACATTACTCCACCTGATTGTATTTTGCAAAGTTTAGAAGTAGATAAATCTAATGCGAGGGATGGAAATCTTAATCCAGCATTAGAAGGCTCTACTATTAATGATGTAAGCGATGTACCAATTGTTCAAAGATTGAATGCATGCGCACCAAGTATTCAAATTTTAGGAGTTTAAGGATATTTTGCAAACCGGTGTCATAATAGAAAATCAAACTTAACAAATACTCTGCTTGCTTAGCAAATCCATTTCTTTCGTTTCGTCTCTATGTAATCTATATCCGATCTATCAATTTCATTTTTTCCTTGTTTGTTTTTGTTTTTATATCATCTACCCTCTATTAAAGAGTTCAAACCAGAAAACAAAAGGCTTCTCTTAAATATAGCCCATGCTTTTATTAACCATAACCGATTTGATTTTGGTCAGTACAGTTTGATTACAATTTTTAGTTTGACCTTTCTCTATTATTATTCATAGCCCCTAAACCAGGTTTTCTGTTCACTGAGTTGGTAAATCGGTAATTCAATGATCATATTTGTTGTTGTTGTTGGTGCACCTGGTTATTGGTAGACCGTAAAGTGAAACCCACTGTTTTTTTTTTAATCGGTCAAGAGGAAAAAATTTATTCAAAAAGAGTTACTTAAGGGGGTACCTCAACCCAATAAATATAACCGACACAAAAAAGGAGACCAAGTTTGAAATCGATCACCCAAATAAAAGAACAAAGAGCCAAGAGAGAATACGAAGAAACAAACAAACACTAAACGCCTCACATCCACCTCAAAGTGGCTGATAGAAATACGAGTCTCATAAAGCTTACCATGTTATCCGTCAAACCCAACATTCTAGTGTTTGCCTCCACCCAAAAATACACTTGTATCTTAATATTTCGAATTAAACTTTCCAAATTTCTACTTTTGTGGTTGAATATTCTAGAGTTCATTTATTTCCAAATGCACCACCATATTGCAACCGGTAAGTTGTTCCAAATACGGTCAAGTCTTTCATCACTCCAATCATAACTCCAAGCTTTTATAGTTGTGGAATGATTAATATCGTAATTCCAATTGAAGTTGCATCCTTATGCAAAATAATCCCAAATTTTTTTCATTCGCCAACAACCATAGAATAAATGGGGACTTGTTTCATATTCTTCTTCACAAAACCGGCACACCCTATCCACATCCATACCCCTTCTAAAAAGCTTGTCCGTCGTCATCAACCTTTCAGGATACAAAAGCCATAGAAAAAAGTTTACTTTGTACGGATAATGTCGACTCCAAATAATCTCATTTTGGAAGTTACTATCGCCTTAGTCACAAAGAGAATCAAACCCACACTTAACCGTATAAGCATCAACCATATTGTTTCTATCCACCATCCACAATCTAGAGTCAACGATCCCTTCTTGAATATTCACCACCTCTAGTGATGAGTTTATGGAAGCAATCTCCCTCATTATGGCTTGAGAATGTCTACTTCGAGACATAAACTTCCACTTGATGGCGTTACTCGAAATCTCATATAAACTAGCCACCACCTTCCCTTTTGTTCTTGAAGTTTCAAATGCCAAAGGAAAACTATTGCATAAGACGGCATCTCCAATCCAAAAATCTTCCCAAAATCTAATTTCATTTCCCGCACCGATCTTAAATTTCACATGTTTGTTAAAATCCACGAGCTCCTTAAAAATATTGTGCCACAAACTACATCCCTTTGGCCATTGAATAGTTTCCCAACCGGTGGATGATTCTCCAAATTTTTCCACAATTATCTTTCTCCAAAAAATATTCTTTTCCGTTCCAAATCTCCACCACCACTCTTTGAGAAGCGTCGAGTTCATGTATTTAGATTTCCGGATTCCAAGACCACCCTTCTCTACATTTTACGATTATATACTGCACAATATTATGAATTATTCTCTTATTAGAATCATCATCGCAAAAAAAAATTCTTACTATCTTATCAATCTTATTTTTAACGGAGCATGGCGCAAGAAAGATGGATAATTAATAAATGGGAAAACTAGCCAAAATACTTTTGATCAGAGTCAACTTACCTTCTCTTGAAACCCACTGTTGCACCTTGACGTTATAAGCTTGCCAGCGGTTCCATGGAAAACCAAACAAAGCTTTTCAACACTTAATGTACAGCACCTGTATTACTGTACTTTCATTAATTTTTAAGATTCATTTGGATTGTTCTCCATATTCATCCACTAACATACTCCTAAACTTATCAGATACCTCATACTATAGTTCGTAGATGTATCTTGGATTTTTTAAGTTAATCATCCCATGATGATGATCGATGACGGCTTCAGTAACTTCTTATATTAACATCCTTTCATGGGAAGAAATGTTCATGTCATAGTTTATCTTTGCATGTTGTTGATGTCCCGTTAATGACAATCTCACACAGTCACAGGGATTTGGTGGAGTGATTCTTTCATTTTAAAAATTTTGAAATATAAACTCCAGGGTTCATGGGTGGAGGAACAAGAAGAGGGAAAAAATACGATATATATATCTAAAATCAGTTAGATCTCCAAACTCAACTCGCCTCCTAGTTATGAATCACTGCTAACTCAATAGATATATTGTGGGTTATGATTTGAGATATGATTAATAAATTAAAAATAAATTATGCGCTACCAATAATATGGGTTATGGTTAATAAAATCATGTGCTATATTTAAGAGAAGCCAAACAAAATTGCTTAGTTTGGGTAAGTGATGGGATTAATATTCAGGGGTTTTAAGATGGAAGATGCTGGGATTTTTAAGATTAAAGGCTGGAGTTGAATCTCACGATTATGTATATCAGAAGAGTTTTTATGTTTTTGATATTCAACTAAAATTCAGGGAAATATCAATTTAATGGTATTACAGCTAATTCAATAATTAGAAAGAACCCAGTCGAACGAGATTTACAATTATGAAGTGAGTAAAGCTAAGGGATTTTGATGGAATTTCTGTTTCAATTTGTGAAAATTCCAATTTTCTATGCATTTTTCTTGGATATTTTATGTGGGTCTAATATGGGTCATTAGGGTCGGGTCCAGTGAAGTCCGCATTGAATAATTCATCTTCTTTATCCGTTTTTCTGCTACTGAAATTGGTTTATAGTTCAAATGGTGTGATCGATTTAGTGGATTATTAAATGAACTTTGAACATGTAATTTGTTCATTTGAATGTCTTTTATTGAAATGCATTATCAATTTTATCAGTCGTCTCGATTTGATTCCGAAATTCCAAAAATTAATTATTTTTTTTCTTCTGTTTTTTTGTACAGAAAGTGTGACGGACAGGAAAACATTTTTTCATCCCTTAAAGACTCCTTCCTTCGGTCGTCCTACGATTAATCAAAAACCTAAAATTAATTTATTTAAACAAGCTAGTTTTGAAATTATAGACAGAAATCCCCGTAATATAACAAAGGAAGTTTTCGAAAACCCTAGATTTCTCCCAAAAAGATGAAGATTGAATGATAACCAAAGTCAAACCACCAAATTTATGATGCAATTTAAAAACGAAATAATGGTTGTACCCTTTCTCAAAATCAAGCAAAATAACAAAGAAAAACCCAAATTTAAGTAGAAATGGGAATCCTAGTTTTATGATTACCTTCTTCGATCTAGAGAAGGGAGGTGAAACCCTAGTTTTCTTCTATTTAGGTTGGGTGAAGATTAGAAGGAAGAGGGTTCAGTTCTTCTATAAGAGAAGGAGAAAAAAGAGAACATGGGAGCGTGTTGTTTGTCAAGGAATAAGCAGTTACAAGATGTTGGGATATGAGGAGTTTTGATTTTCACGATGATTTTAGAGGGAATATCGGTGCTGGATTTTTTCCAAAACTAATTTCAGTTTCACTTAATACGAAATATTATCTAAAATAGATTTAATAAGATCATTTTCTTCTTGTTGCCACACCGGTGTGGCAATAAATTGGTTTATTACCGCACCACTAGCCTGCATGACGTAAACGAGTATTATTTTTCCACATCTACTCTTTGTTGTGGCAAAAGGAGTCTGTTTATGCCACACCAAACATGTGCGGAGGCTAAAACCGTCATATTGCACGCTGATGTGTGGCAAAGATGTGCGGCAATATCCTCATTTTCTTGTAGTGGTTGGTGGACGATCTCAAAAATTAATATTCAATATCAACCTAGTATGTACCCAAATTGCACAAGATCAGAATTCCAACAAGAACAAGACTTATAATCTATATAACATGTCTTACAAGATCTTAACCAATTAGCGCTCGAAGACTATCTAGGTTGATTATGTACTACTAGTGATATTTTATTATAAAGATAAACAATATAATGCGCAAAGATAAATAACACAAGACACCAGAATTTTGTTAACGAGAAAAATCGCAGATACAAAAAAATCCCAGGACTTAATCCAGTTTGAACATCGCTTTGTATCAAACTGCGACAGATACTAGCCTACTGTTAGACTCCGGACCGGAATGTAATTGAGATCGAATTTATCCTTCAAGGAACTCATCTTCCGTCATCCTCATGTAATTTTCTGAATCCAAAGTGATTGTATGCACTTGATTCCCTTAGGTGACGTCTATTACAGCTTAAGAGTTGCTTCAACCTAAGTTAAGATTTTTGATGCTTATCTATCTCTGACAGAAAGCCATTTGATTTCCCTTCAAATATGTTTCAATCAAGGTTTATAAATCTGTTTGCAGTAGAATGATGTCTGGCAAACCTCAAGGATCCACAACATTTACACTCTTATCAAAGAAAAAATGATAGGATTTGGGAAAACCCTATTTATAATAATCGCAATCGCACGGCATCTAACTAGTAGACAACGACAAGTACAGGTCGTCCCCATGAGGAGCGATGGAAATACCGTAACCAATATCTCTAATAAAACTAATCAGAAATAATACTTTTGGATTTTTATAATTGAAAATGAAATAATAAAATAAAATCAATGAAAAAGAAAGCAATCAAGGTTTATCGTATCCACCACTATTCCTATTTGATTACTAAAATGAAACATAACTCATGAAAATTTATTTATCGTACGTTCTATCTACATCACCTACTAAATATATTAGATTCGCAAATATCATTGGGATACCTTAAGCATGGCACATCAAAAGATTAAAGAAGAGGGAAAATTAGGCTAAGGCCCAACCCATGGATAACCCATAATATGAGGCCCTTAATTAAAAGAAGTTTATATCTAGGCCCCGAATTATTAAAAGATATTCATACCCTTACATATATTGTCAAGCCCCTAATTAAATAAAATTTAAAACTAAGCCCCTAATTAAATAAAATTTAAAACTAAGCCCAAAATTATAAAAATACATATATTACTTTAATATTCATTTACAATAATTTCTTAGCATGTGTAACTAGAAGTTACACACGCATCTGTCTTGTGTAATTGAGAGTTACATATGCATCTATCTAGTGTAATTGAGAGTTACACATGTATCTGATTTGTGTATTCAACGTCAACTCCAATTCCAGCGAGACCATTACCACATTTAAGCAATTATCTTTTATGAAGTTTAAATCTTTGCCTTTCCTTCTTGTCTTCTTCACTCCAAAATGCTTGCATATCTGCAACGAAATAAACATCCATGGATTAGGTTTGATGAACAAAAAGCAAAAAATAAAATATTATAGAACAATTGTAAGGAAAAATTATAAAACAACACATGATAATTTATCTTAGCCCAGTTACACATGCATCCGTCATGCGTAATTGACAGTTACACATGCATATGACTTGGATACCTAGCATGTGGAATTTTTTGGTTGCAAGTTTGTTCATTTTAGCATGTTTAACTAGGAGTTACACATGCATCTGTCTAGTGTAAAGAGGAGTTACACGTGCATATATCATGTGTAATTGAGAGTTACAGATGCACCTGACTTGTGTAACTAAGAGTTACACATCCATAAAAAGCACACATATTCAACTATAAAAGAGCTAAGAATCATCACTTCTCACCTGGAAATTAGCCAACATCCTTATCTATCCATCCATAAACTGCAAGAATATCCCAGAGCTTTGATAAATGTTCTTGGTTCTCTTGGTAAGCTAGTGCCGTATCAGTGCACGCAAACCACATCATGCATAGACATCAATTGATATTGAAAACGTTACAATTATTCAGAAATTACTTCAATAGAAACATTGAAATACCATAGTCGAAACACCCCTAAACAAGCATGTGTAATCAGCTGATACACGTACAAAATCCATGCGTAATTCGGAGTTAACACATGAGACAATTAATGTCAATTGCTATGGAAGAGTGGTTTTATGAGTGTCATTTGGTTAGAAACTGCACATCAAAATCAATATTTAGTAATTCTGACAAAAAAATTAGGTCCATACTTCATAGGCAACAACATGACACTGCAGTTCCAAGACAAAATAAGTCCTAAATTAACAAAGTTGGAACGCTGACAACAAGATTGTCTTTCATTACTCCACAGAGTGAGAGATAGGTGCACCTTTCCTGAGATAAGTTCTTAGGTAATGAATGTTCTTTTTTCACACCCAGAACAAATAAAAAAACATGGAAATAACTTACAAGTATTTACTCTTAAGAAGTACTCTGTATCATACATAAGAACCTCAGCATTAATCAATCGCTAGAGGCAGACTGGAAAATAAATATTGTTGTTAGCACTCCCACCAAAGCGGTAACCCCCAATGCTACTGATGGTAATGGTTTTAGAAGTCCAAAATTCTGCACAATCGGTTAAAATAGTTTCTTATGATTAAACAATATTCCTCCAAAATGAAAACACTCTTGTCAACATAATCCCAATCACCAAAATCTATCTACTCTTACGAATGAAAATCAAGGTATTGATTATCATACAATAGATACAAAAGAGTACTAACTTTGCATATTAACAATTTAAAAGACAACTTACGAATCTCCTTAATACCTCTAAAAGTCGAGATATCAACATGCAAATCCAATCATTGCAAATCGTCCAAGCCATACAGCCAAACCATTGTTATCTTTTGCACTTTGTTCACTTCTAATAGAGACTGACTTTGATCTTAATTCATGCTTTCTTTGACATGAAACCTTCCATACCACTGGAGTAAAAAAAATTATACCATTCGCTTGTTAATTAACGAGTCAAACTGCTCAAGTATCTGAAACGTGAACTTGAGCAAGAACAGTTAGCAAACAGAAACAACGAACTTCACTACATTAATTTACGGAACAATGAATTTATTAATTGTCTCCTGTGTTAACTGGAAGTAACACTTTACATTGTAAAAATAAATACACCCATTACATTCTTATGTTCATCCTCCCCAGGTGGAATCTGCAAAATTTGGCACGAAAGTTTACCAGATGACAACTTCAGAAACTCAAGTATAACGAAAAAAATGAATGTGTATCAACAAGTTATACTAATAATTAGCATGTGTAACCAATAGATACACATCCATTTAGATTGTGTAACTAATAGCTACACATCTAATTAGCATGTGTAACTAATAAATACACATCCATTTAGCTTGTCAATTTACAACACTCTGCAATTCATATCTTCCTCTCCCTTGACCTAGTAAGTAGAGTTTAGTTCAGATGTAAGAAAATATGTATACTAATGGATACTTACTGATTTGGAATTTGAAAAAAGACAGCAAGAAGAATCAAAGGATAAAACAGTCGCCACCTGATACAATGAGTTATCATGTCCTGCCAATTTATGCCCATTCAAAATCACCAACCCTGACTTCCAAAATTCATGCACAGCACCAACTCCTCTTTCCAGACTCTGACCATTAACCAATGGTTACCAGGCACCCGACCTCAACACAAAATCCAATCCACTGTAATCTTCTAAAACAGTCATCCACCTTCTTCTCCATATCATGTCTCAACTGGTTCGATTCCATGTCCATCTAACCATCTCAATTAACTGAACTGATGGCAACAACCCCATAAAAAACCAGCCACTGTACGTCTCTGCCTAACTCCACTTTGTATATTCTGTCGGTTATGTACAACACCCATTCATTCTGTCTGTCTATCTATAACCATCGCCATCACCGAACTACAAACTACCAATTCATCCAACAAACTCGTTAATCCAGTCTTCATTATCTCAAATACACATCCATATGTATTGTGTAATATCCAGTTACACATCCATATGTCTTGTGTAATCTCCAGTTACACATCCATATGATTGGGAGATGCAAATGCATCTATCTAGTGTAAGTGGAAGTTACACATGCATCCGGATTGTGTAATAAAAAGTTACACATGGATATAACATTTGACTCGAGGTTATTAAATACAAACTACAGAGATGTGATTGCTAGGAATCATGAAAGCATACAATTTCAAATTCATATGATAATTTAGATTTCAACCATGCAAAGAGTTTTACACGTCTAATAAGCTTCCTTGTTTACGGTCATGGCAGCAACATCAGCTGCTACTTTAATCCACCATATCGATCCATCCATTCGTCCCTTGTTTATTTTCACTGCAATGAGAACACGAGAACATCAACAAATTAGACAAACAAGACAACACCTCTATAAAAAACTCAAATATCTTCCTCATTTAATAAACTGAAACAATGAAATCATTAAGATGGACTACATTTTCAGTTCCAAAGAGAACAACATACTTTTTTTCTAATCTGATTCACTACATGTCTAATAACCATTCTAAATTTTGCCTAATGTGACTGTCTGACTGAGAGGAGGTAAAAATTTACCTACTATCCAATGCGCACTCTTGCATTTGCTTCTTTACTTGCATGATGTCGCCCTGTATGGATTCAAGGACCGTCCCATGACGATTCTGCGTAGTCTCAATCTGTCCAATCCTGTGTTCCAGTTCATCACTAACCTGACTTGTTCTAATCATACCAAACACCAAAAATCCTGCCAAATGAGCTATAATTCATGTCTCATGCTTAGGTATATGAACAATCAAAGTATGAAACTTTTCTTCTGAGCCAGCTGACTCAAATCCAGAAATGAAAACAAACAAAACATCATGCCAAATTAGCTAATCAGTAATCCCCTTCATATATTCCCATGAAAATGGCCAGTAACAGCTTCAGTTCTTCATTGTTTTATTGCTTGAGAACTTCACCAAAACTTCACCTACAACCTGAGCTTTAACCTTCTTTGTTCAACCACTTTCCCTTGCTGGATGTCGTTTCCCAACATCAAAAGCAAAAATAACTTCCATTTCATATCTACCAAGAACATATGAAATCAAAATTAAAAACGAATGAAATTCAAATTAAATCTATGGGTAATAGAGATGATGAGTCGTTGATATCAAATCTCTAATAAGTTTTTAGATCGCAACTTGAAATTGAGAGTTAAAATGATTTTGAAGAAGAACAGATCTGAAATTTTGTCCAAGATTCTTCAAAAAAAATTACATTGATACAACCAGAGAAAGTAGATGATTGTAAATTTAAGACCTAATTTCGGTTCAGATGAACTAATTGAAAAACGTCTGAAGATTTAGGTAAAGTATTTTTCTCAGATTTGTTTCTGAAATAATTAAACTAAAATATCTCAATCGAAGCATAATAACATATAGAAGAGGATACTTATCTATACATAGCTTGCTGATGAACTTGTGTTGAATCTGTGGATCAATTAGTCGAAATTTGTTTCTCAGATCCATTATTTTCTACTGCAACTGAGGCTCCTCCTTCTCCTAATGGTAGATTTATGATCTCTATCATCGCCATTGATTGTCTCTGGTCAAAATAAATCAATTGTCTCTGCTCAAAATCATTGTAGAAGCCCTAGAAAATGTTATCTTAAGAATTGGAGTGAGGAAATGAAATAAGAAATGAAAATATCTAACGAGTGTCCTATGGTATAAATAGTAAAGGGTAGTATTGTCATTATTAAAATTCATAATTATTAATTATGGGCCAGATCCGAAGAAAATTTAATATTTTGGGCCTAGTAATAGCATCTTTCTAAAGTATGGAGTTGACAATGAAGGATCCATTTTGTGGGGCTTCTATATATTGCCCCATATAGTAGGGGGTTCTAGTATTTTTCACAAGATTAAAACCAAGCGAGAAAGTTGTACGAAACTAAATACAGGTTCACAAATAATACCTGAGTATTCTAAGCATACCCCATCAAAGGATTTAACCCATCAGACAATGAAGCAAATATATTTGTGATCCTAACAATTATGCATAAAGGTTTACAAAACCGGTGAAACAACAACTCATTTCATCATTAAATCAATTTATAAAATCATGGAATTAATTTATTCAAATCATAATGGTCTATTGCTTCATAATTCGATTCAATCAAAAATAGCCTAATACCTGAAGTGGTTTCACCCAATAAACCCTAGTTACAGATGTCTAGCAAAAAAATAATTGTGGATAAAGTATAGATCGACCGAAGCTTTCTCTCGCAACACACACCGTATGAGACAGAGCAAGGGGCCCACTTCTGCCCATTTATGATCTAGATGCTAAGAACACTGCCCTCATCCGTTGATTCCCCTCTCGGTTGATTTCTCGGTGTTTAACCACGGTGAGTGTAGACTCTCCCTTCTCAAAACCCATCAAAAATAATAACAAGAAAAGGATAATTGAACAGTATTACCGTCGTCACCGGCAATCGATCCTCTTCTTCTCTCCTTGTTTTGTCTGCTCCAAAACTCTCACGAACACGATGTTCTCTTCTTGCTTGCGGCTGTGTTGCCGACTGTCCTCCGGACAAAACTCCTCTCTGGACGGCCGACGGGCTCGTCCCAACCCCCTTGATACTGTTTCTCTTGAAATATATATGTGCTTCCAACGGATCCATTAATCCCTAGCAGACTACCAAGGCCCATTTCATTACTCCACCGGTATTCAAATCCAACCCCTTTCCATACTCCGGTCACACCAGTTTTCCATTTTCTGCTGCAAATTAATCATCCAGTTCAAGCAAGTCTCCCAAGTATGACCACCACACACCACAACAAGAAAACCCCAGCTCCACTCTTATTCTCTGACCGACAATCACTGCACTGTTAGAAATATTATCTCCAAGATATTATCTTGTTGAGATATTATTTGATATTATTTGATAGTATATATTGTTTTCATTAGGCATGTATATTCTCTTTATGTTGTAATATCTTGTTTATCTTGTTTCCTTATTTTCATCTGTTCACGCATATAAGAACATGTTGTTTTGTAACCATTTGATTCACTAATAAGAAGATATCTATTCTCCAGAATATACATGCCATGACTAGTTTTTTCATGGTATCAGAGCCTGGCAAGATCTAAGAAACCATCTTCCGCTGCAACATAAACTCTGAAATATCAAAAACCTTGCACTGATCAATCAACTTGTCTTCGCTATTTATCTTATCAATAACAAACTATAGAAATCCTAACCGCAAATCTTCATCTTTATCTTTACCTCAAAATGTCACGAGAAGACTATCAACCCATCACTACAAAATTTGATGGAACAAATTATAATCATTGGTCCTTTCTTATGAGAAGTTTTCTCAAAGGAAAAGGAATGTGGAAGTATATGGATGGCACAGCTAAACGTCCAAACGCTGCTGATACAACTGTAACAGAAAAGGATAAAGAGCCCGCAAGAGAAAGCATGGAAACCTGGGAGATCAACAACCATAAGATACTCACATGGATAAGCAACACAGTAATAACCTCTATAAGCATGCAACTTACCAGATTCGAAACTGCCAAGGATGCATGGGATTTTCTCTCAAAAAGGTATACCCAAATCAACTTTGCTCAACGTTATAAGCTTGAACAAGATATCAGATCTCTGAAACAACAACATGATCAATCTATTTCTGATTTTCATTCTGAGATGTCTTTCATATGGAATCAGTTATCTCTTATGGAGCCTAACTGGATAACAGATATTGAAATATGGGAGAAATATAGGGAAGAATCACGATTAGTTCAGCTTTTAATGGCACTAAGAGATGAATTTGAAACTGTTAGAGCATCAATTCTTCATAGATCACCCCTACCAACTGTAGAGACTGCACTTTCTGAACTTATCACTGAAGAAACTAGGAAACGCATTAAACCTGATATTCCCACCGTACTAGCAGTACCTTCTCGAACAAGCTTTAAAAATCATTTTAGTTCTCAAAAATATCATCGTGATACAACTCAAACTGTGTGTTATAACTGCAAGAAACCTGGACATATATCCAAAAATTGTACTGTGCCACCTAACACAACAACATCAGATATGTCTCAAAGTTCAACTTCACAGCTTCATTGCAATTACTGCAAAGAACCTGGACATACTGTAGGAAACTGTACATCACCTTCATCTAGGAATATGAGAGAAAGAAGAAGGCAACATGCAGCTACGTCATCATATAATCCTTCTCCATCATTATTAGCCACACCAGCAGTTGAGAAAAGTTCAGAATCAGCAGCAGTCACACAAACCAGTCTAGCTAATATTCAGGAGATGCTCAGAAAAGCACTTGGTAATAATCACTCAGCAGCTACTGCTCTCTCAGCTCCATCAGGTATTCTATCAACTGGCTGGTTTCTTGATTCAGGGGCATCAAACCATATGAAATTTGATTCAACTCTATTTGAGAATAAACATCCTATTGTTACACCTAATATCCATACCGCAGATGGATCAGCAATATCTGCTACTCACATCGGCCAAGTTAAGGTTACAAATAATATATATGTACCTAATGTGCTTCTTGTTCTAAAGATTAGAATGAATCTTATATCCATTGGTAAATTGTGTGATCAAGGACTTAATATTTTCTTCTTTCCTTCTGGTTGTGTGATACAGGATTCCAAGACAGGGAAGCTAGTTGGGATAGGCCGTAGAGTTGGTCGACTTTATCTCCTTGAAAGTCTTATCATTCCTCAGCAATTTATGAATAAAGAAGTTGTTGCATCTGCTCCTATTTTGCCTTCAACTATTTCTCCATTTATGTTTTGGCATTCCAAGCTAGGACATGTTTCTTTTTCTCGTCTTATCTATATGATTAATAAAGGTTTATTAGGGTCTATTCAAGTAGAAAAAGAACCTCATTGCGTTGCATGTAAGTTGGGAAAACAACCAGCTCTTTCCTTCAGTAATAGCATTACTTTATCCACTGCACCCTTTGATCTAATTCATTTTGATGTTTGGGGAAAATCTCCCGTTCCATCCAAGGGAGGAGCATTATACTATGTGATTTTTATTGATGATTATACTCGCTTCACATGGATATACTTATTCAACTCAAGAGCATATTTTCTAAAACTATACTCGGATTTTTCTAGGATGATTAAAACTCAGTTTGGAAAAAATATCAAAACCTTTCGTGCAGATCAGGGAGGCGAATACATCTCAAATCCTTTTAGAGATTTTCTCAAATCTGAAGGTACACAACTTCAATTGTCTTGCACTGAAACTCCAGAGAAAAATGGAGTTGCAGAAAGAAAACATCGTCATATTATTGAGACAGCAAAAACTCAACTTCTCTCTGCTTTTGTTCGCTCTAACTTTTGGGGAGAATCTATTCTTACAGCAGTGTACACCATCAATCGAATTCCTACTGCTGTTATAGGAGGGATATCTCCATATGAAAGTCTTTATGGTAAGCTGCCAAATTATTCTGAACTTCGTGTCTTTGGCTCAACATGTTTTGTTCATCTTACTGAACGAGAACGTAACAAACTAGGTAAAAAGAATACTATTTGTGTGTTCTTAGGATATGGAATAGAACAAAAGGGTTATCGTTGTTATGACCTAGAAAGTAGAAGATTGCGTATCTCTAGACATGTAACCTTCTGGGAGAAAATACCATTCTGGTCTCTTCCTAGTAGCAAAACATCTAGTTTAGAAACATTCTCCTTTATAGATCCTTTTGAAGACGTAATCACATCTCAGCCAAATATTCCTATCACTACTCCTGAGCTTGCAATTACTCCATCTCCAGAAGTCTTAGAAACTGTCACCAATGACTCTACGGACAATCCTGACATTGCTTCCACAGAAAGGAATCCTGCAACTGAAGATACAACACTGCCACCTCGTGCTCGTCGACCACCAGCTAAGTACTCTGATTATCATTGTTCTTTATCTTCTATATTGCCTCTACATGAACCCAAATCTTATAGGGAAGCAGTTGCAATCCCTGACTGGCAAGACTCTATGGGAGAGGAGTTAACAGCACACAAGAATGCAAATACATGGGACATGGTAGATCTTCCTCCAGGAAAGTCAGTTATTGGTAGCAGTGGGTTTACAAGATAAAGACAAATTCAGAAGGAAAAATAGAACGATGTAAATCTCGTTTAGTGGCTCAAGGGTACACACAAGAATATGGAATTGACTATGAAGAGACATTTTCTCATGTTGCTCGCATGACTACAGTGCGTACTCTCATTGTTGTTTCTTCTACTCAAAATTGGGATCTTCACCAAATGGACGTCAAGAATGCCTTCCTCCATGGAGAGCTTCAAGAAGAAGTTTATATGCAACCACCACCTGGATTACATCATGCTCCAAATCAAGTATGCAAACAACAAAGCATTATATGGTCTCAAACAAGCACCTCGTGCTTGGTTTGAAAAATTCTCAAATGCTATTCTTCAGTATGGATATAGTCAGAGTGCATATGATTCAGCCATGTTTACTCGAACAACAGAGAAAGGAATGGTTATTCTCCTTCTGTATGTCGATGACATGGTCATTACTGGCAGTGACTTAAAGGAAATCCTTTCTTTGAAGCGTCATCTATTTTCTTGCTTTGAGATGAAAGATCTTGGTCTCTTGAGATACTTTCTTGGGATAGAAGTCGATAAATCCTTTAATGGTTATTTTATTTCTCAAGTTAAGTATGCAACTGACATTCTTCAACGTGCAGGGTTAACTGATAGCAAGACTGTTGATACACCTCTAGAACTGAATGTTAAGCTCAACAGTTACGAAGGAAAAGCATTATCTAATCCTACACTATACCGTCAGCTTGTAGGGAGTCTTAACTATCTTACTATTACACGACCAGATATCAGCCATGCAGTCCATATTGTTAGCTAGTTTATGTCATATCCAAGACCAACACACTATGCTGCTGTCCTTCGAATTTTGTGATACATCAAAGGTACTTTATATCAAGGTTCACACTTCTCAAGTAATTCGTATCTTCGTCTTCGTGCATACTCTGACTCTGATTGGGCAGGTGACGTTACTGATCGACGATCAACCACTGGATATTGCCTATTTTTGGGTAACTCATTAATCTCTTGGCGTAGTAAGAAACAATCTGTGGTATCTCGCTCTAGTGCTGAAGCTGAATATCGAGCTCTTGCTCACACTACTTCAGAAATTGTCTGGTTACGGTGGCTTCTTCAAGATATGGGAGTTATATCATCTGAGCCAACTCCACTCTCCTGTGATAACAAGGATGCTATTCATATTGCCCACAATGATGTGTTCCATGAGCGTACAAAACACATTGAGATTGACTGTCACTTTGTTCGTCATCACTTCAAACACTTGACAATCTCATTGCCCCATGTTTCTTCAGAATTGCAGCTAGCAGACATTTTTACTAAGACTTTACCTTCTACTCGTCTGAAGTTCTTGGTTTCCAAACTCAATATGTGCTTTGCACCATCATGAGTTTGAGAGGAGGTATTAGAAATATTATCTCCAAGATATTATCTTGTTGAGATATTATTTGATATTATTTGATAGTATATATTATTTTCATTAGGCATGTATATTCTCTTTATGTTGTAATATCTTGTTTATCTTGTTTCCTTATTTTCATCTGTTCACGCATATAAGAACAGGTTGTTTTGTAACCATTTGATTCACTAATAAGAAGATATCACTAGTCCAGAAGGGGCTATAAATAACGGTTGAAGTCTGTTATAAAACATGATTTATCACGGTTTTTGTCTGTAAATTCGAACCGTTATATATTTGGTGTGACTCTTTATAAATGACAAACAAAACGCGTTATTAAGTATGACGAATAAAATTTGTGCCTTAAAATCACATACAGAATCTGTTATTAAGTATCACGCTTGTTGTATGTAATATACAATAACAGTCGATGTATGTCACAATTTTTTTTAATTAATTCTAAATTAATATTAATTGCAAAAATAAATTCATTTAAATTACTATTTATTACAAATAAAAATGTCCGCCATTTCCCAGATTTCTTTCCGCCATTTCCCAGATTTCTTTTGCAGCACGACCCCATATTCTGCTAAACTGGGAATTTGGTTCTAATTCAGCTAAGGAACTGATACTAGATCAATTTATCTTAATCATCTAAATTTGAAGAACAAAAAAAATTCTAAAATGCAAATTCATCTGAAAGTGAAAATACCTTAATTTTATTTAAAATATGGATTCAGGTTTACATTGACATCCCAAACTCACATACACAAAAATGGATAAACATCCAAAACATTAATACGGAATTCAATTTACTAAAATTATCACCTAATCTTGCCAGTCCAATTAGGTAGATCTCTTATATGATTTATCAAAGTTTTTGCCCACCTACTTAAATATCTCCAAGTACTCCATCTCTATCGCAGTTGCCGTAGTTTCAGCATCACTTTGTGAATTTCCCTTTCTAAAATCAATATAAACACTTGCAGCCGCTCTTTTCCTGAAGTTCATCCAAACAACAATAGCTATACGAAGGTATAGGGATCCCAATACCCTGTATAACAAGATTCCAAGTTATTTTTAAATACTTCTTGATGTGAATCAATTACATAGATGAAATGATTAAAATCATCATATTGCATAAATGAAATACAAATTAAATTAAACTACTCATTGAGCTATGCAAGAATACTGGAGTGAATCTAATCCTAGCAAGACCTAAGAATGGCACTACTTAATCATCATAAACAATGTGTATTTTCATGATGCATATATACCTGGGAGTCGCGCACCTTCAATTTAAGTTGTTGAAATCATGATTCGCCTCTGCTTTCTGCTAGATGCATTTGACTTGCAGCTTATCTTCAGAGAAGGACTGCAGAATTAAAGTAAAACAACATAATTTGTATTAAAGATATAGTGTCTACAGAAGCATAGACTGAACCAGGGGATCAAATTACATGCATACAGGTAAATTATACAGCTTTACATGCTATAAAATTGAAGAAAAGGGAAAGAAAATAAATTTGAACTACAAAATTACAAACCTTGTGTAGTAGGGGATGAACTAATTTCTTCTCAAGCGCTAATAAATACACTGCCTAATGCACAAACCATGTCCAAGGAGGAGGATTCAATGATGGTGGGACACCAGGAGTTATACTTGTCTTAGCAGCTACCTGAAGCCATTGACCTCTCAGGAAACAATAGTAAATTGGTTTACAATTGGAACACCTTCCTAAGTTATGATTGCATCAACATCCAACAGCCATTACTTGTTGTAAACCACTTTGATGTTGCACTATTTTGAGAAAGGGGCCACCAAGACCAGTGAAGTTGAACCGAGCTTGAGAGGAAAACAGAACATGCGTAGAGGAAGTTCGGCCATCTAGCTGAAATTGTTGAAACCAAAAAAGGCTGAATTAGTAAGGATCCTTTAGGTGCAATTCAGATCTGGACTAAAACATAAACCACAAATATAAAGGAAGACCAGATCAATAAACCTATGAATAACATGGCAATGAGCAGGTGTTAAAGGATAGACAACAACATTTCTGCGTTGTTGGTGAATTAGATTATCTATTTCAACTAAGCAAAGCAAACTAACTTAATCAAGTTATCTTTAAATAAAAATCAAAATCAAATAAGACATTATGTTTTGTTCGACTCACATAATCGCAAAACAAACCAATTCAAAGGTCCATCATATCCTTGGCACTGGGATGGAAGAGTTTGTATAACCAACAGAAAATCTTTAAAGTCCCATAAATAATAGTAAACCATACAATCAAGAAGATACAAGCCTACCTTGAATGACAATTAAAGCCTATCTACTTGCTTTTGAAGTCTGTGCTCGGAAGTCGTCTCTGAAAATCTTCCCTGGAGTAAAATACAAACAAAGGCTTAAAATTTTTGCACCTCTTCCTTTTCATAGTTTCCCCCCAATCTCACTCTAAAAACTATGCACACAACAAAACATGCAATGCCTGCATCAACTACGACAGAAGAACACCAAAACTCAACTGATCATCATCACCATAAAAGAAATGATGTTTAACTATCATCAACGTCATAAAACCACCAGCAACAAACATATAAGGATAATGGTTGTAGAATCAATACCTCCACCAACTTCAACTTTCATAGTATTACAAGTGATAACTATCAGAGAGAAGGAGAAATAATTTTACAAACCCATATCTGAAGTACAATTTTCAACCTACAATCTCAACTCAAACCATAACACTACTGTGTACCATCACCAACATCAAGTTTCTTTTGAAAACAGTATAAACTCTGGGCAGATAATGGTCAAGTAAAGCACATACCTCGTTGATCACCCAGCTAATCACCCACATGTGTCCGAGCCTGCAAACCAAAATATTAACTCGGTTAACTTGTAATCCACAATTGTGAAACCCTCATAATCGAAGAACCGAAGAATATACCTAACAAATAAAATTGAGATGGATCTTGTCATTATAAATTGAATAATCGAAGTAGAACCCCTAACAATGTAAATTGAAATGGATCTTGCCCCTAGAAACTGATGAATCGAAGTAAAAACCCAAACAATTTCTGAAATTGACTGATACTCTAATCAGTGTTAACTAGGGTTCTTAACATTAAAAATATTAGTGAACTCATCTTCTTCTTAGTGCTAATGTAATGCCTAACAATACCATTAAAAAGGAATAAAATCTTACAGAAACGAGATAGACATAAAGAGAACAACTGAATATCAATTCCAATTTAAAGGTTAAAGATGGGGAAGGAATTGAAACTTACTCGATTACCTCCTCCGCCTTCTTCTGATGAGTTTGAGATGAAGGAGCTGTGACCGAGAGAGAAAGATAGGTTTAAAAATATTATTATTATTATCGAGTTTTGGGGCTCTTCTTTTTGGGCCTCTTTTTATTTTTTAAACAAATGAAGCTTTGGGGCCTGTTAGAATGGATATCGAACCGAACCATAATATTGGGCATACCAAAAACTTCATAGGCATACAAAGTCATTTTCCTAACCAGGGTGTATTGATAAGGGGTGTCTAATGGGTATGCAATGACCTATACACCCTTAAACACTTCGAAAATATTGATTTATAGGCTTTAGGTTCGGCTGACTCGTGTTGATGAGTTATCAGCCGAACTTCCCGCTGTAGACTGAATTCTTTCGATCTTGTTTTGATCATAACTTCTTCGTCCAATGTCGGAATGACCTCATTCTTTTTGCGTTATCTTCGTATTTTCATTCTCTTGAAGATGAAGATAAAATCTACTTGATTTTAATGGGTTAAAATCTACGATTTTCATTATATAAGCTGAACCATTAACATTTTTTATTCCTGAACTCTCAGGAATAGGTTGGGCTTACATATATGAGCCTAACCAACCCATTGATGAACAGTTCGGCTTACATCTATGAGCCGAACCTCACATAATTTTTCTTCCAGATCACACAGGACTAGGTTCGGCTCATTATGATATTTTTAAACAAGCCGAACTAGTTGGTTCGGATCATAACAATAACACTTTCAGCTTGCCGAACTGTTCATTAGTTGTCAATATCCAGGTTTCAGATCAAGGTTCAGCGCATAATTTAGTTGCGTTGTGAGCCGAACCCAAGTTCGGCGCATAATGTTGTTGTTTTTTAAGCCGAACGGTTCTTCAAATTTTCAGCCTGAAAGTGTATATGAACAGTTCAGCTGATACGATTTTCATTATATAAGCCGAACCATTAACATGTTTTATTCCAGAACTCTCAGGAATAGGTTCGGCTTTCTAGGAAAATTTTATACAAGCCGAACTAGTGTCTAGCAAATGTTCGGCGCATACCTAAACAGTTTCAGTTAGCCGAACTGTTCATAAAGGGATCGGTTCGGCTCATAAATGTAAGTCGAACCTTTTCATCCTCCATTGAATCATTCTCGTAATCTAGGAAATCAACCATTTGGGAATCATTGTTGTAGTTGATGTGTATTTTCCTAGGTTTTTTAGATGATATATGACACTCCTCATCCTCCATTGAATCAAGAATTAGAATTTTCTCACTTTCTCCTTCTCTTTCTCTCCTTCTTAACCAAACCAAAACTTTGACTTTTTTCCCCAAATTTTTCATCTAAACAACTCTTATAATTCTGAAAATTATTTTAATCACTAAACAAAATATTTAATCACTAATCAAGATTAGTAACACTAATACATAAAGGGCAGATTTGCCATTAAAAATTTTTGGGTTAAGGGGTTATCTGATTTTGCTATTTCACAACCTTTTTTGTCTTCATTCAGTATGCCTTGGAAGATTTTGGTATGCCCAATATTATGGTTCATCGAACCAGGTGAAAAGTTTACGGCATACAAGCAAGTGGCTAACTGGTTTTAGTTTAGAGTAGACTTTTATGACAACGGAGCATCACTATATGACTAGCTATTTTTGGGTGTGCGGTAGAAAACTGCTTGTGGGTGTATTACACATTTTATATTTGTCAGACTGATTCCGTCATTTAAGAAGTCACCAATAAATCACGCTTTTAGTAATCTCCCACGTATTAATGACGGTTATTGTTTGTTAGGTAATGGACTATTTTCATGTTATACGACAGAATTTGTTCGTAAAATCTTATTCACATAATTAATCTGTCATTTAAAAGTGTGATATATATCCTTTTCTGGACTAGTGTATCTATTCTCCAGAATATACATGTCATGACTAGTTTTGTCATGCACCACTAGTTATCCTCGCATCATCATTTCCTTGCCAAACTCCACAGCAAATTTCAGTTACCATCTCGAGAAACCCATTGCAGTTGCCAACTTGAGATATAAATCCATCACTGCCATCTCCTCAGGTCCTCGATCTCCAAAATAATCTCACAAGCCGGACTCCATTGTTGTTGCCATGTCCACAGCTCTGTCAATCATGACGCGCGCCTCCACTTCATATAAATCATCTCAGTCACGTCCAGGCTCTTCATGCGACAACCGTTATCCCACTGCCAGCAAACAAACACACATCTGCACTTCCAATCATATCCAGTCTAGCCACCGGCTGCAATTGTCTACTCCCTGACCGGCTAAATGAACTCAACTAACTGACCTCCATCTCCTTCGAACCAATAGATTAAATGAGAATTCAAGGACAGGCATCATACAAACTCAAACCGAAGCACCTTCCTGAGTTCGACTTAACCATCTGAATCGCGGCCAGCAACAGTACCTCTGTCCGTAAATCCAGCCACCACCACCTGCAATCGATCTGACACATAATACTTCTTTTTAACTCCGAGCAGCACCAACCTGTTCTGGCCAAAAACGCATCTTCACTTCCACCGGATGCCACAGCTCAACACCTCTTTGATTTCTTCATCGTCATAGCTCCTCAACTGAGCTATACAACTCTGTATGTTTCCCTTCATCCTCAATATTTCTGCTACCAAAAATCATCTTCCAGTGGATAAGAATACCACCTGCTAATTGATTTACGTGTATCCCATGTCTATTCAATCACCAGCAGCTTGGACGTAATGACTTGAAACGAAGCACAAACTCCAGTTTCAATCATGTCCATAATACTCAAACTCCATTATTTTGTAGCATTCAGCCACTCACCGTAAGACTCCGTGGAGACTTGACTTCATAACCATCCACCACCATTAACATCAAACTCCATTTATCTGTATCGGTCCTGGAAGTCTCGATCTCGCACTGTGAGAAGTAACAGCAGCTGCTTGATTAAAGAAAAAAGACTTCCCTTCTTTATTTTGATAGAACTCAACATCCCACGTGCACCTTTCTTTAAATCTTGGTGAACTTGCATGTGATGCTTGGTAATCAAATACCCACTTTACCATCTTCTGGCCATGAGTTAATTAAGTGGTGCTATCGTGAAATGAAAGTGGCAGCCAAATTAGTCTCCAGATTCTCTGGTTTCGTGAGTGCTTGAGTGGTGCTGATATATAGACATAGCAGGCCAGCCACATTTTGTCATTACAAATGCGTGTTAACTTCTATTGAATTCGCTTGTATTTTCTACATAAGCACTAAAATTGTGTTATTAGCAAAATATTGAGTCACAGCTCATATAAATACGGGTGTGAAATGTAGCACTTACGTGCTTATCAACACCCCACACTTATATTTTGCTAGTCTTGGAGCAAAACAGAAAATTGACCCGTTTTGCTCGTAAAAGGATAAGAAAAAGAATAGACCCGCTCGGCTGGTCATCATTTTTTTTCCCTTTTTTTTTAAGACCTGCTCTACAGCTGGTCATAATATGATAAGAAAATACATAAAAATAGACCCGCTCAACAGCTGGTCATAAGAAAATGATAAGAAAACAAAAGAATAGACCCGCTCAACAACTGGTCATAAGAACTCTACAATAGACCCGCTCAACAGCTGGTCATAAATTGCAAGAAAATTCCTGGAAAAGAAAAGTAAAAAGTTAAACACTCCCCCACACTTAAACATTACATTTTCCTCAATGTAATTGCGTAATCCTACGTAAAAATTAAGATGGGAAATTCATAATATAGGAAAATAAACAAATAAAAATAAAACAAGAAATAGAAATACCTACAAGAATATACATACAAGACTCTCCATATATCAACAACCTAAATAATTGGGGATCGACCCAGAGCACAATATATACAACCGTTGACAACCTCAAATCCTCGTTGAAGCAACGTAAAGATATAAAGACTGTCAAAAGGAAATAGTTACCCTCGAACATGTGTTTTGCAAATAATGTATCATTTTGATCAAAAATAACTGAGTAAAAGGGTTCGCTGCAGATGGGAATTGAAGCGATCTGGGAGACATGCACAAGCAAAGAGAAGTCACGAGATGCAAAATAATCTAGTAATACTGGAGAAGCACGTAGTTCTAATCCAAAATCAGGAATCTTCTGAAAAGTTGTGCTAACAATTCTAGGTGTATTAACTTCTCCACTGGGTTTGTTACATATCACAATAAAGATAATTAAAAGAAACCTTATAGATAGAGTGCAATGTCTCTAAGTCGTTAGACTCAACTATGATTTCTTAAGAATTAACACATTCTTTATAAGCATCATTGTTATAGCACTGATATGTCATACCGCCTAAAAGAATGGTGTCCTCAATCCTAAAGTCATCCTTTTGAATAGGCGAGTGATCATTAACATGATCATAAGTTGGACTAAATACACCACCTTCACTTGGTATGACAATGTCTTTATTCCTATGATCACAATTATAAAGTTCATCACCATTCTCCATACACATTGATTCATTAGCTAAAGCGGGTTCATCATAATTATCAAGAGTATTAGAAAAATTAAAACTTGTCTCCTCCGTAAGAACACAATATTTTACTGACTGCGTTAGTTGAGCAATCGATAAAGCATTTTGTTTAGCAAGTTGAGCAATATAATCATGGCTTTTACTAAGCTCGGCAAAAAATAACTCATTAGCTTTGGTATGTTCAGCAATGTCAATATTGAGGAGTTCTAACAAAGATAGTTGTGATGCAGATAGGTCACAGTAAGATTGATCATCTCTTTCATACTGTGACGGAGAAATGTGTGAATAATAATTGGAATCAATCGTATTGTGGCTCATAATCAGGGTAAGGTTGGTAATGATCATAACCTTCACAAGGTCCGGAATGACCATACTTATTAAAATAATTCCAATCATTATTTACACACTCGGATAATCAGAAGGTGCATATGCATACTCCTCGGGTGAAATATCAGATGACTCATCTGTCGCAGCTCTTTTGGTAAGATTCCAGAAAGCTATAAAAGAAGTCAACTCACTAGAAACCATAATACAAAGTAAAATTTTCCCAATAACTCAACTTGCAAAAGCTTTGAGAGAATATCAACTACTTACTTTAGGCATGTTGTTGACTCAAATAGCCGCTCTTCATACTAAGGTACCTAAAAAAAAATCGACGTAAAAAGAACTAAAAGAAAATATAAAATAAAAGCAAAAATAATCTATGTACAGAAAATAAAAATAAATATGTTCAAAATACCAATTACAATATTCCACAGCCGGTCCCCGGAAACGACGCCAAAAATTGATAGGCTTTCGGGATTGCCTATTTATGTATAACTGCAATCGCACGGCGTCTAACTAGTAGACAACGACAAGTACAGGTCGTTCCCAGGAGGAGCGATGGAAATACCGTAACTAATATCTCTAATAAAACTAATCAGAAATAATACTTTTGTATTTTTATAATTGAAAATGAAATAATAAAATAAAATCAATGAAAAAGAAAGCAACCAAGGTTTATCGTATCCACCACTATTTCTATTTGATTACTGAAATGAAACATAACTCATGAATATTTATTTATCGTACGTTCTATCGACATCACCTATTAAATGTATTAGATTCGAAAATATCACTGGGACACCTTAAGCATGGCACATCAAAATATTAAACCCAAGCATACACCATCAAATTGCGTTAGCGAAAAAGTTGTAAGAAAATAAATATCGGTGAAGCAACAACCTATTTCATCATTAAATCAATATATAATCATGGAGTTAATTTATCCAAATCATAATGGTCTATTGCTTCATAATTCGATCAATCAAAAATAGCATAATACCCGAAGTGGTTTCACTCAATACTCCGGTCACACCAAGCTCTCAACTCTTTCCATATATCTTCCACCAGTCAACCACCGAGCAACTACAAACGACTAGTTTCTCGAGCTCTTCCTTATCTGCACCACAGACTCGATAAACGCTAACACATGTATTATCTCGAGTTGTACCTTTCCATGTATTCTTCTTAGACTCGAAACTACAGCCACTTATCTCTGTTTTCGAGCATTTTCAACTCGGGTCCTTGTTAATGACAGCAGCCATCAGTCTCTTCATTGCCAAAATCACTGTGGCCACCTTCCAAATCCAGCAGACTTCAGTTCTTCTCCATCCATATCTGCCTGCATCACCCTGCCAATCTCCATTGACGACAAATTCCACCAGCTCGACTGATCATCAACAGCATCAACACTGTAGATTAACAATGGCAGCAACACGTCCCTGTCACCGAGCATGCATGTTGTTGAAGATAAAGCTATATTAAGGCACCAGAACTTACGATAGGGAAGTTCTGAAGTCTGCCCCTAAATAGTTTCTAGCAGGTAGATGCCCTGAGTAACTCATGTGGATGCCTTTATAATCCGTGTAGTCGACACCTTTTGCAACTTTAACTCGTTTCAATTGCTTGTAGATTCTTAATACGGTGTCGGAATCACTCCATTATTTCGCCGTTGGTTTCATATTTTCGTCCTCAATGTGATAGCACGAACTCCTAGGTTTGAACGAGTTCCACTTGGTCTTTGGACCATTCTCCTCTTGTAGCTCACTTCTTTCCTTGCATAATTAAGTGCAAATTCACTTCTTTTGGATGATTCACCTAGCAAAACATAAATAAGACAAAAAAAAAGTAATAAAAGGATAATATGCAAGAAATCCAACAAAAACAAGAATGGAATCAACACCGTCAGAGAATTGCTCGGTTGAACCCACCAAGCGTTGGTATGTCAAGTTTGGTTGTCATATCTTAGTGAATCAAAACTCATGCTAAGAGTCGCTTGATTATGTACTAGAGTTAAACTTCGTATAGGTTAGCTTGAAAGCATTAGGATATGAGACATTACAAGTATTGCGAAGTATTGAAGATGTGAAGAAGCAAGGAGCTACAACGACAACAATCATCCTTCCACTTGAGGTTAGTGATATTTGACTTGAATTGTTTCATTCTGTAACGTATCTTTCAAGTCGTGCATATTGAAAACATAACTGCGAAGCATATATGAACTCTATATAGACATAGCGTTAAGGAATACAATAAGAGGTTTATTGCTTAACCATTAAACTTTGTAGATAAGACATCGCCATAATCATTTGAATGCTATTATGATTATGTATGGGTATGAGGTGAGGATTTCATCCTAGGGAACAATGTTTACATGTGTTCTAAGGAAGTAAGTTCATAAACTTGTTTGTGAACCGAAAAAGAAATTGCCAGGAATTATTGGTTTTGTTATTCATTGCATATCTTATGAATAACCAATATGTGTGATAGAGTATAACAGCTCACAACTTGTTGTGTTCTTGGTAGAACTATTCACAAAGTCCTGACTTTTGTATTGTTATAACTTTTATTAGTAAAACCAATCTTAAGTAATCACCTGTGGTATGATCGGATTATGTATGCCTTGGGGAAAGGGAACTGATCCTAGTAAGGTAAAGGGAACCGATCCTTGTAAGGAGTGCAGTACATCAAGGGGAACCGATCCTTGTATGGGGTGCAGCAAGGTTTATAGCATAAAATGGAACCGATCCTATGGACATGTGCAACACATATAAGTTAGATACCATATATATGTAAGAAATCGATCCTAGTACCTAGTCAACCGAATATTTGGGAAGCTAGTGTGACTGTGCGTAGTACTCACATGGAGGTAGAACCGAAACTTGCATTGGTAGAACCGTAAACCCATGATTGTGATTGAATGTTGTTTTGATCAATCACATAGTTCTTGAAAGTCATATGAACCAATTCTAAACTTGTTTGGAAGTGTGGAAAATCGGTTTCAAGGTTGTAAGTGTGAAAGAGAACTTACAAAGTAAAGATGTTGACAAACTTTGAACACGTGATGTGAATGTTTATTTCTATAATTGTTCAAAGATATTCCTTAACGGCTAAGGGAAGAGAATCCCAGGATAGAAACATAAGTAAGTTAAGAATCTTTTAATTAAGGTTATTAATTTCACTTTGTAGGGAAATTACAGAATTAGTAATGTGCATTTACTAATTAGATTTCTCGAGAGATTTCGATTGTTATTTTTGGACAAAGCATTTCCAGGAATTATGGAAACCAAATTTGTGCTTTAATTAATACCTTGAGAATATTTTCGGTTTTGGAAATTCCTTGGTGTCCAAACTTCCTTGTCTATAAATACACGAAGTTTGCCTTTCTAGCAAACTGATCCTTCGTAACAACAAACTTCCTCTTTTGTCGTTGTTACTGGTGTAGCCGCCTATCGGAGAGGAGAGCAATCTAATTAGGTGAAATCTCTTATGGCCGCTCGTTTTAAAGTCTTCTTTGGGATTGAGAAGCTCTAGCACGACCCGTTGGTGGGAAACTAAATAATTGCGGTTTATCTTTGTTTTCGATTGATTTGATTGACTAGCGGTGGTTGAAATCTGATTGCAGCTAGTTTGTTTATTCTTGAGAATCTTCTCTTCTGATATAAGATTCACTCAAACTAGTTCAGAGTTTCGACAGGGATCTTTAGACTGTTGTTAGTTTTAATGACGATCTTGTGATAATCCATTGTTAACAGACTCCGTTCTGTGCGTGATTGATCACAAGAGATTCAAGGGATTGTGTGCAGGTTTTTATTGAAGATTTAATAAGATTTGAAGACAAAGAAGATATTGAAGATCTGACTTGGGTTTTATAATTTTTGGTGTGCACAATACTTGTTTGGGTAAAAGAGGATCCAATTAATAATCGGTTTATCCTTGTGGTAGATTGGATTTATTAATTGAGTAGATCGGCATCAACACGGTTCTTCGGATTAAAGGTGTTGTTGGATTAATCTTAATTTATTACCTTTGGGTGATTGAACATAAGATAGATCTAGACCGACGAAGGAGTTTATGTTAAGATAAACGGAAGAGCCTTTTTCCGACTCATATCACTTGGTTGAATAGAGTTGATACCAAACAGATTTCTTGTTCCTTTACTGTCTGGAATACGAACCAAAGGGATTGTTCCAAGTACGTGACTTATTCATAAGTCGGAGGCGTGGGAATACAGACGGAACTAGGAGAACTACAGGGTTAGTTACTTGGTCTCAACTATACGAAGTTAAGTGTAATTTTGTGTAGTGGCTTAATCCTTAGTGTATTCAATTCTGGACTAGGTCCCGGGGTTTTTATGCATTAGCGGTTTCCTCGTTAATAAAATCTTATTGTGTCCTTTACTTTTATTTTCCGCATTATAATTGTTTTATTATAATTAAAGTAAATTACACAAACGTTAATTCCTATTTACTTGAAAATCAATCATATTGTGTTTGGTTAAGTCTGAACCTTTGTATCAAGTAAACATACTTCGTTGTTGTATTGTCTCGATCTCGTATCCATAGACGATCACACGAAGTGTGAACCGATGTTGTATTGTCTCGACTCAGTCCATATACAATCACTTTCGGAGAAAGAACTTATAGGTAGGAAAAGTTTTATATTGAGGTATATTTGGGTACCCTCGCCTTTTCAATTGGTATCAGAGCAGGCAAACACAAAAAGATCTAACAATTTGTGTTTGGTGTGATCCAACCTATAAGAATTTAATCTATGTCCGATTTGGTTAACGTTATGCAAGACATTGAATGCTCAATAGTTGAAGATGCTAATACTTCGTTGACTCATGATCCAGGAGTAACGAAAACATCTATGTCTTTTTTTGAGGAAAAAGAAGATGCTGATAAAGAGTTGGTAAAACTCCTAAAGCCAATACAATCTCTGTCTTCTAAAGTGTTTATTTTAAAGACAGAGTCGAATCTTCTTAAGCAGGAGATCAGAGAAAAAGACATTCAACTGACTGTCTAGCCAAAGAGAAAATGGATCTCGCTGTCAAACTAGAAGCTCTTGGTAAATCTCTTACAGATAAAGAGACACATCCTATGATTCTGACTAATGATGCTATTGTGATTTCTTCTGATGAGGAAACTAAAAGTCCTTGCTCGAATTTTACAGATTGTGACAAAACTGGGTTAATCACATCTGAAACAGATCAAGATGATGGTAGTTTGCCTAACTACATCAAGTTAGAAGAGGATGAGAAACCAGCTTCTAAATCTACTGATGATCAAACGAAATATTTTCCAAATGAAACTTTGAATCGATTCCGTGTTGACTCTAAGGAATACAACTTTCAGTCACTTGACAGGAAACTTATACTTCTTCAACATATGGTGGTAAAATTTTTGAAAGAAGTTTCTTGTCTTAAAAAACTGAAAGATTATTCCTCAGTAGAAAGATCAGATTATACTACATCCCAATAAGATCAACTCAAAGGAGTCATAGGAAAAAGTTGATAATCGCTTCTGGAAAAATGTTCCTCCGCACCCATATCGAAACGATTCTAGTTTTGATGAGGAACGACTTCAGAAGGAAGGGAAAGAGCGAATCTCTTCCAAAAGAAACAATCAGGAATTTTCGATAGTTGTTTCAGATGATCACACTAATGTGAATAATAAGGAAGTCCTTAGAATGAGAAAATCTTATGAAAATCTCATTGAAATAATTAAGAGAGATCTAGCTATCTCCGATAATTCTCACATTAGTATCTTTTCTCCACATGATCATATTTCTAGAGTTAGAAAAGATCGTTGTCTTGGGAGAAAATATCTTGGGTAGAAATTCCCTAAAAGAAACATGAACTATGTTTCTGATATTCACGGTAAGCTGGAAAAAGCTTACTCCGATACAACTTAGTTGTATCATATGTTGTGCTTTCTCATCTTTTCGTGCTCATAATCTTTGATGGGAAAGGCACAATAAAACAGGAGCACAATTGGTTGTGTAGTTGATTATCAGAAAATTTTCTGTGAAAGTATATGGGTTGCTGCGAATCCATGGTAGTTGAAAATTTTCATGTTTAACATGATTTTCAAAAATAGGTGATTATTTGGAATTTTCGGATGTGTTTAATAAACCTTCCAACTTAGAAATATCGAACTAAGGAAAGGTAATATATTGTCTTATATTTTCGGATTTTCCAGAGGTCTTTTGGTCCGAAAGTTGTCTCTTTTAATAGGAGAAACTTTTTCTTATATGTATTCGAAACCCTAAGGAATCCTTTATATTCGATTATAACCGATCATGCCTCCAGTAAATCGCAGTGTCTCAAAGACTAATAAGGAGGAAGCTCAAAAGGTTAAGGATTGTCAAGTAATCAATACAGAGAGAAAGAAGAAACGCATTATGTCTGATTATGACTCTGACAGTTCTGTTGGATCATAAGATGAGTCATGTCTGTTGGCTTACAACAAACAAGATCCAACCAAAACCCATTGGATTCGTTTTGATAGTATGTCTCAATATATCCAAGGTTTTGACGAACTAGAAACCAATCTTGCTATGACTATTCGACATCAAGATTGGGTAAAAGAGAGTTACGAAAGTACAAGAGGAATTCTTGCTGAGCTCAATGCTCTAATTGAAGATCATGAAAAAACAAGAAGTGTTTGCGGACAAGTCCCTTTAGACATGCTTTAAGATTTTGAAGACTGAAGAGACATCGGTGAACAACAAGAGCACCACTAAAGATTAAGTGATGAGTTGTATTACTTAATCTAGTATAATAGACATCAGTTTTTGATCTCTTTCATTGATTGTATTGGTCTATTATGAATAAAACTATTATGAAAATAATTATTTGATTAGTAATTTTTCTTGTGATAGTTTTCGGTTTACATAGCTTGTGCTTAATTGCGTTTATCTTATTGCTATGTATGTTTATGGGATGTTTGATTTCGGTTTTACTACCTTAATATTCGATCTCATATATGGTGAACCCTCATGGTTTGGGTGACTTTTTGATTTAGCGGGATTAAGTTCTAGCCCTAGTAGGTGGGCTTTATCAAAGGATTATGAGGGGTTCTAATAAAAACAGTATGTAAAAAAGTCACAATATGTTGAATCGGTTTTGGTTTAGCATAAAAGCATATGTGTTTCGACGGTTTTCAACTTTTGCTTGCAATTATTAAAATCGGTTTTCAACCTTTCTCTGGTAAAGGTTGAGGTGTGTTGTTATTCTTTGGTTTATGCATAAGGATGACAACGTGGTGATATTTCGATATCAATTCTCTCTGGACGAAGATGCTATCATATTGGAGAAGTGGATGCGAAATTTGAGGTAACAATCTTGTTAGTTAATTGTTTTCCTGTTTAAGAAAAGCCTGAGTTTATATTATATATATTTGTTGCTTTTGCTTAATAAAATTTAGGTTCAATTGATATTCATTCCATGATGTGTGTGTGGATGTGTGTTTCAATTGGTTCATGTTAAGAAAAACTATTGTTATCTTGCTTTATTGTGTGGTATCAATCGTTTAGGCTTACAAAATTTCGGTACAATTGATGTGTGAGTGATTCAATTGGTTCCGGTTAAGAAAAACTATTGTTATCTTGCTTTTGTATAGTTTTAATGGTTTAGGCTTACAAAATTACGGTGCAATTGCGGTGCTTTTAATGTCTATGTTGTTTCAATTGCTTCCGGTTGAGGTGAATAATTATCCAAGTTGATTTATGTTGGTTTGTATGAATTATTTATGGCTTAACGAAATAATTTGTGTACGGGATAAGTTGTTTAGTCCAATTCGATTCCGGATAAGAAACTAAGTTAATTCTGATCTTAGTTTGTCTTATCGAAGTGTGGTTTCGGTTATTCAAGTCTAATCGAATGCCTCAACAAGGAAATGCTAGTTAACTAACCTAGTATTTGTTTTGTTTAAAATTGAAAGGTCTAAGTTTATGGATAATTAGAACCCGATGAGAAAAATGGAGTATATCTTTATTTTGGTCTTATCGAATTAAGCGGTTGTTTTTGAACAATCGGTTCAGCAAAGGGACTAATGTGATTAGTTGTTTTTGGTTTGCTAAACTAAATGGGAAAAATTGTTTCGGGCAATTGTTTCCTTGGTAACATATCAAAATAAGACTACTTGAGGTTTCGATTTTGATATTGGTTATCAGAACATGATATGTAGAACCCTCGTGCCTAACTCTACAGGTTTACAAGTCTATTCTGAGATTTGTAAGATTCTTTTCGTGTTGTCCTTTATTTTTTCGTTTCTTTGTCATTTTTGTGACAAAAAGAGGGAGAAATATATGGAGTAAACAAGTGATATTGGCATTGATTTTATATTAATTGGTATCACTAAGGAAAAGAACATTGGTACTTGAATGTTATATCTAACGAAAGAGTGAAAGCACAGACTAAGGGGGAGTAACATGTCATATTGATTGGTATAACAAAGACGTGTGGATTGAATATCTACCTATCTTACTTAGGGGGAGTATTAGCTTTGTTATTATAATGTCAATAGCGGCATTTTCAAGGATTGAATGTAAGCAATTTTACTGTGTTGTTGAATCGGGAATCAAGCAGAGTGTAATGAATTCTTGTAATTTGTTTATCCATATGATGTAAGAGTTTTGTCACTGATAAACACATTTTTGTGTCTAAGTTGTCCTTAATTTCATGTATTGTTGGTACTCGATTTTTGTACTTATTATGGTATTTTATGTGTTTTTAGAAATAAACATTCTTGGAAAAATTGGCTCAAAAAGTCGTCTAAAGCACCGGAAGGAACGTGTTATTCAGACTCTCACTTGTGGATAAGGGGCGCCCAAATGATAAGGGGTATCCAAAGGATATTTGCACCCAAGCAGCTGATCAGAGACACCTCTCATGGCATCTTCTATTCGCACCCCAGAACTGGATAGGGGGCACCCATCTTCTTCTCATGGGAAAGATATTTGTCGGGAAAAGAAATCTCAACTGTGTGAGATTCTGGTCATGATATTATGGGGATATTCGTGTCTTTAAGACATGATTATCTTCTTACCATGACAGTAAGATTTTGTACGTGTCTTGAATGGAAGGAAATCGTATACTTTTGGATATTTTCGAAAACATAGAAGGAATTATTCACGGAATTAATTGAAGATATTATCTTCATTATTTGGATCAATTAAATGAGAAGATTTGGATATACCATACAACTCAGAAGACGTGTGAAAATGGAGAGGAAATATTCCCGTGAAATACTTTCATTAACTGCAAAGATCTTTTGGAGTAATTGAGATGATTGTCGACCTAAGATTGGATTCACAATATAAATAAGAGTGTCTTGGGTATCAATTAGGGGACAGAGAGTTTGGGAGATTTACAGAGCATCACAGAGCCGAATGATCGAGTTGCAGAGAACACCATTTCTGCTGCTGCAGAACTGAAGAACACGAAGAACAGACTCACGAAGACAGTCGTTTATCAACAGTGATAACGACACAGAGGCGCGGGTCGTAGAAGCTGGTTTTGATGTCTCATGCTTTGGATTAACATTTGTTGTTTCTAAAAATCAACTTTTGCAATAGTTGAGAATCAATTTGAACGTGTGAAATTGCATGATAGTATCACTTTGGAATTGGTAAATAACGGAATCCTAGCCCCAGTCTCTCAATAATTCTCACAACACTTTTTATTCGAGTTCGTTATATTTTTTTTATTTATAAAAATTAAGTCTAGAAAAATCTTCCTTCACAAGTCTCAACGAACCTTTTTACTACAACAACTTTGAAACCCCATAAAAATTTTGGCACCGCTGTCGGGGACTTGTCTTTAGGCTAGAGTTTTTAGATTTTTTTTTTAGGTTTTTATTTTTATTTGTTCTTCTTTACGTTTTTGGGTTTTTGTCTTTTTCTTTCAGATTTTGGAATTTGGAGCGAAAGAAAATTTTGCCAAAGCTTTTGGTGAATACTTAAAGACTGGAGTAAAAGGCAAAGTGAAAGGAGCGAAAGAAGAAGAAGATTTTTTTTTAAAAAAGAGAAAAAAAAAAGAGAGACATTTTTATTTTTGTAGATTTTTTTTTTTAGACTTTCTTTTGCACTTTATATTTTTGAACTTTGGACTTTAAATTTTGGGACATTATTTTTAAACCCTGCGGAAGGGTAGTTTAAATATAAACTGTTTGCAGAGAAGGACGACGATTACGATATCGTCTCGGCCCCTCGGGTTCGTACATGACATAGGAGTCGTGGCCCGAGTCGACTACAAAGGTTCATTCCCCGTCTGGTACGGGAGGTAAGTTTGTCGAAACACTCGCGAATCCCCTGTCAGCGAGTTACTGTTTTTCTTCGTATGCATATATATTGAGGACTTGAAAACGGCTGCTTTAATTTCCTAGTAAAGGGCAAGGACTGGCCATACAAGATAAGGGTTCGGATTTTATCACCGTTCTCTTCTTGCCCGCCTTAGGAAAACGACACCAAACGCGAACCTAAGCCTAAAATTTTGACTAGAACGAGACTGATAGAGTAACGAGCTTAACAGGAAAGTCATTCGAAAAATATTGGTTACTATTTTAAGCATACTTCGAAGTTCTTGACGGTTTTTGTAAGTTGAATGCGTGACTTCGCCGCCTTGTAATACCGGTGAGGCCTTGGGTATCAAAGCTCCACCGAGCTTCCCTCGCCTCTATTCAACTTACTTTGACTCGGATTGATTCTAGAGGGGTTTGCTTAAATTATAACGAATTCTCGTTCGAAGGATTAGAAGCTGGTCTAGAAACAATCTAAGTGGAGCCATCATGCTTTTTGTTTGCTAGAAATCTGTGGTGGAGTCAGCCTTGTTTGTGTTTGCATAGAACATCCTTCTGTTTTAGGACTTTTCTTTTTGATTTTGTTTTTCTAGTGTATGCCCAAAGTTTTTAAACGGGCTTGGAAAAGAAACACTCTAGGTCGTTTGATTAGTGACAAACCTAGTAGTTCTTCTTGTAAAGGCGGGGAGCTCGAAGACTCTTCTTTTGAGAGCCCCGTTTTTGGAAACTTCAGTTTTGAGAATCTGTCTCTTCGTGAGGAAAGTACTCCTAGTACTCCTAGTCCTTTGGTAGTGCCAGAAATGGCAACTTTGAAAGCTTTGCTAAACCCAACTAGGACCTCTCGTCCGTCTTGTATCAAGTTAGCTGAAACCGAGGCAAATTATGAACTGAAACCTGGGACTTTACAGATGCTCCCAATGTTTTTAGGGAAGGAGAATGATAACCCCTATTTTCATGTTAGGGAATTTGAGGAAGTTTTTAGTACTCTGAAAATTAAGAACCTAAGTGATGATGCGTTGAAACTTAGGTTATTCCTCTTTTCCTTAAAAGATAAAGCCAAATCTTGGTTGTATAGTTTGGACTCTGAGTCAATTAAAACCTATGACCAACTTACTTCTGCCTTTATACATAATTTTTTCCCAAGGCATAAAACATCGTCTATTAGGACACAAATATGTACTTTTGCACAACAAGAGGGAGAATCTTTATATAGGTACTTAGAAAGGTTCAATGACTTGATATCTCAATGTCCTCATCATGGTTTGGAGAAGGTTAGGTTAGTTCAGATCCTCTACGAGGGTTTAGATTATTCAACAACAACCATGGTTGAGTCCTTATGCACATGTGGGTTTGAGAATAAAACTGTTGATGAAGCGATGACATTTTTGAATGAAATCGCCGATAAGACCCAACAATGGGAAAATAGTAGGGAACCCCAGAAAACAATTCTTCTAAGTAGAGGAAATGTTAATAGGGTAGAAGGGTCTCATGAGTCAGATGCCAAAATAGCAGCTATAGCCAAAAGGTTAGAAGCCTTAGAATTAGGTCATTCTAGTGGTAGTAGTGGAAGAAATGAGCCTTTTTTTGGGAAGGCCATGCTGTTGAAGAGCGAGCCAATGCTCTTTATAACAACACTAGGTTTTATAACCGACAGAAGTTTGACCCATATTCAGAAACCTATAACCCTGGCTGGAGAAACCATCCAAACCTTTCTTGGTCCAAGGGACAGAATCAAGGTCAGTCTAGTAATGCTCAGGTTCCCCCAGGTTTTGGCTATACTAAGAATCCTTCAGCCCCAGCACAGTTTCAGAACCCTTCGGATAAGAAGATTATGAGTTTAGAAGAGTCTCTTTCTTTGTTAACTCGTAACATTGTGCAGTTTTAGCAATCTGTTGCTCAAGGTTTAGAAGAAAATAAGAGAATAGGTAAGGCTAACTCTCAGGCTATTTCCGAGTTGAAAACCCAGGTTAGTCAGATAAATGAGTCTTTAAGAGAAAGAGGTAAGTTTCCTAGTCAGACTCAACCCAACCCTAGAGGAATTAATGAAATAGGTGAAAGACCATCTGATCATGTGAATGTTATTAAGACCCTTAGGAGTGGTAGAGTGATAGACAAAAAGGTTTCCATGCCTGATAGTGAACATGTTGTAGTTCACCCTTCTGAACCAGAAACTGAGGAGACTGATAGAGTCTCTAAAGAGACCAATGAGGGTCATATTGAGCCCGACTTTGTCCCTAGAGCCCCATTCCCACAGCTTCTAGTTCCAACTAAGAGGGAGTCCAATTTTAATGATATATTGGAGGTTTTTAAGCAGGTAACTATCAACCTTCCACTACTAGATGCAATTAAGCAGATTCCCTCTTATGCCAAGTTTCTCAAGGATATGTGTACGCGAAAGAGAAATCTTAATGTCCATAAGAAAGCCTTTCTAGCTAGTCAGGTGAGTTTTATTATTCAGAATACCACTACTTCTAAGTATAAAGACCCAGGGTCCCCTACCATTTCTTGCACAATAGGTAAATACCGTGTTGAGAAAGCGTTGGCTAGTGTGAACTTACTGCCAAATCATGTGTACCTTAAGCTGGGACTTGATGAGATGAAACCTACCCAGATGACACTTCAGTTAGCTGATAGGTCCGTTAAAATTCATCATGGTGTGATCGAGGATGTTCTCATAGAGGTTGACAAGTTTATTTATCCAGTGGATTTTGTTATCCTAGATATCCAACCTGTCCCTGACCCAGAGAACCAGATACCGGTAATTTTAGGTCGCCCGTTTTTAGCTACATCCAATACGATCATTAACTGTCGAAATGGTATTATGAAATTGTCTTTTGGTAATATGACTATTGAGCTGAACATTTTTAATATTAGTAAGATACCCTCTGAAATAGATGACTCGAACATAGAAAAGGTGAACATGATAGGAACATTAGTCGAGGAGTCATTACCAAACACTTTGTTAGAAGATCCATTAGAGAAATGTCTAGCTCACTTTGGGATTGATTTTGATGATGATAATGTGATTAATGAGGTGAATGCTTTGTTAGATTCAACCCCTTTGTTAGATACTAGTAATGGATGGAAACCTAAAGTCGAACCACTACCAGTTTCTAAGTCTACCCTAGTTCCTTCGTTAGAAGAGCCTCCTAAGTTGGACCTAAAACCATTGCCAGATACCCTGAAATATGTGTTTATAGGCCCGTCTGAGACTTTACCTGTGATTATTTCTTTCGTCTTGGATAGTGATCAGGAAAGTAGGCTAGTAACCGTCCTTCAAAACAACAAGGAAGCTTTAGGGTGGACCATAGATGACATTAAGGGTATAAGTCCCACTGTTTGTATGCATCAGATCTATTTAGAGAGTGATACCAAACCTTCTAGGGAGATGCAACGTCGACTAAACCCTAATATGAAAGAGTTAGTTCGAAATGAGGTCCTTAAGTTGTTAGATGCAGGCATTATCTACCCCATTTCAGACAGTAAGTGGGTCAGCCCCGTTCAGGTTGTACCCAAGAAATCAGGTATTACTGTAGTCCAGAATGATAACAATGAGTTAATCCCGACCTGAGTGACCACGGGTTGGCGTGTTTGTATTGACTATAGGAAATTGAACAAGGTCACTAGGAAGGACCACTTTCCCCTTCCCTTCATCGACCAGATGCTAGAGAGATTAGCTGGACATAGTCACTACTGCTTTTTAGATGGCTATTCTGGATATAATCAGATCGTTATTACCCTAGAAGACCAGGAGAAAACCACTTTTACCTGTCCCTTTGGTACCTTTGCATATAGACGCATGACTTTTGGGCTTTGTAATGCCCCTGCGACTTTTCAGCGTTGCATGATGAGCATATTTTCTACATGGTAGAAGGGTTCTTACAGGTCTTTATGGATGATTTTTCAGTGTTTGGTTCGTCTTTCGATGAGTGCTTGCATCATTTGTCACTAGTGTTGACTAGGTGTAAGGAAAAAAATTTAGTGCTTAATTGGGAGAAATGTCACTTCATGGTTCGTTCAGGAATTGTTTTAGGGCATATCGTATCTTCTAAGGGTATATAGGTAGATAAAGCCAAAGTTGACCTTATTAAGACTTTATAGGTCCCAAAAACCGTAAGAGATATTAGGTCATTCTTAGGGCATGCAGGTTTTTATCGTCGATTCATTAAGGATTTTAGCCTAATTTCTAGACCACTTTGCAATTTGCTTGCAAAAGATGTTAAGTTTGTCTTTCATGATGCTTGTTTAGAGGCTTTTGAGAAGCTTAAGAATTTACTCACTACCGCCCCCATAGTCCATGCACCCAACTGGAACCTACCCTTTGAGATCATGTGTGATGCTTCAGATTATGCTATTGGTGTTGTGCTAGGTCAGCGAGAAAACAAATTACTTCATGTGATTTACTATGCTAGCAAAACTCTGAATGATTCCCAGTTGAACTATACCACTACCGAGAAGGAACTGTTAGCCATTGTGTTTTCCTTAGACAAGTTTAGACCCTATCTCTTAGGTTCTAAGATCATCATATATACTGATCATGCTGCTTTGAAATATCTTTTTTCTAAGAAGGATACAAAACCTAGATTGATTAGGTGGATCCTTTTGTTGCAAGATTTTTCTCCAGACATTAGAGACAAAAAGGGTGCCTAAAATGTTGTAGCAGACCACTTGTCTAGGCTAATTGTTAGTTCCCTTGATGATTCCCTTCTTATAAGGGATAGCTTTCCTGATGAACAATTGTTCTTTGTTACCCAATTACCTTGGTATGCGAATATAGTGAACTATCTTGTTACTGGTCGAATGCCCCAACATTGGGGTAAACAAGATCGTTCTAGGTTTTTAGCTGAGGTTAAGCACTTCTTTTGGGATGATCCTTATTTGTTTAAGTATTGTCCAGACCAGATTATTAGGAGATGTATACCTGAGAGTGACCAGTCCAGTATTATTTCCTTTTGTCATGATCATGCTTGTGGGGGTCACTTTAGTGCTAAGAAAACTGCTGCTAAGATATTGCAGTGTGGATTCTATTGGACTTCGTTGTTTAAATACTCCCATAGTTACTGTGTGACTTGTGAACGTTGCCAGAAATTAGGAACCATTTCCCGTAGGAACATGATGCCCTTGAACCCTATTTTAGTTGTGGAGGTCTTTGACGTGTGGGGTATTGACTTTATGGGTCTGTTTCCTAATTCTTTTGGTAACTTATACATCCTTGTCGCTGTAAACTATGTCTCTAAGTGGTATGAGGCGGTTGCGTGTAAAAACAATGACCATAGGGTTGTGATTGAGTTCTTGAAAAATAATATACTTACACATTTTGGTACACCGCGAGCTATAATTAGTGATGGAGGGTCGCACTTTTGTAATGGACCTTTTAGGATTTTGATGAAGAAATATGGTATTACACTTAAGGTAGCTACCTCGTATCATCCACAGACTAGTGGTCAGGTAGAAGTTTCCAATAGGGAGATAAAATGTATATTAGAGAAAACAGTTAATCCTAATCGGAAAGACTGGTCGTCTAGGCTTACTGATGCCTTATGGGCTTACCGAACTGCGTTTAAGACCCCCATTGAAATGTCACCTTATCGACTTGTGTATGGAAAGGCATGTCACTTACCTGTTGAGTTAGAACATAGATCTTATTGGGCTCTTAAGCAGCTAAATTTTTCACTTGACAAGGCAGGATCCCATAGGAAACTCTAGCTCAATGAGTTGGAAGAGATTCGTAGAGATGCATACGATAGTGCTAAGGAGTATAAGAACAAAATGAAACTTGTGCATGACAGAAATATCTTAAGAAAGTCATTTTCTCCAGGTCAAAAAGTTCTTCTTTATGATATCCGCTTGCATCTTTTCCATGGGAAGTTACGTTCTCGGTGGACGGGTCCTTTTATTGTTCGCACTGTCTTTCCTCATGGAGTTGTTGAGATCGAGACACCGGATGGTAGTAGTTCTTCGAAGGTTAACGGTCAGAGATTGAAACCCTTTTTAGAGCCCTTTCCTACAGGTGATATTGAGGAGGTCCCTCTGGAGGACCCTGTTTATCCTTGATTGACCATCGAGGCGATTGTATGTTGTTGTATATTAGTTTTTATGTTTTTGATTTCTCTCTTCACCCAGGTACCATCTTTCCGACTTCTCTCTTTACTAATTCCTCATGTTACTTTACTGTTTGGTATTGCTCTTTCTTTAGAAACATTGAGGACAATGTTAGATTTAAGTTTGGGGATGGGGAAGAAACTTTTTGTTAGCTTTTAGTTGCAATAAATAAACTCCAGAGCCTAGAAATTTATGCTTATTAAGGTTGGCACTAACCAATCTAAGTGGAGGGGAACATCTTGGTTATAGGAGTTGAGGAACCAATCTGATTATATGGAAACATCTAAAGAGTTTATTCATAAAAGCACAGAGCTCAGGTGTTAGAATTAAAAAAAACATGGTAGTTTCGCCATATCTCGTTGAATCCTAATCCTTCTATTATTTTTTTTTTAAGTTATTTGGTGGGGCACACGATTCAAGTTGTTACCTTTGCTAGGGTGGAATAGAGTGATTGAGATACCACAAAAAAAAGAGACCAAATCATTAGACCAACCGTAATAAATTCAATAAAGTCGACCACTAGTGCCCTTGTATATGCCAGTTGTGTTGACCTAGAGTTAGGTTTATCGACCACTAGTCCCCTTGTATATGCCAGTTGTGTTGATATTAGTCAGATCGGTATCTCAGTCCATTAGGATAGGTTCATCCTGGCAGAGGCCTTCAGACAGATATGGGAAACACCGTTCACTTTAAACCATCTTTTTGTTTATCCATCTTCTTAATCTTTCCGTGTGATTGGTTGACTCCGGTTATGATGTCCAGAAACTATCTGAGTAGAGCTTTGTCACTTATATATGAATTTTAGTATGTTGAGTGCAAACTCGTGTACACCAATTGGAATTTCGCATCAGGGTACTTCCTCCTATAGTCAATGATTGTATGCCAACCAAGGAGATTATTTAGTGCCTTCCAAGGTTATGCGTAGATAGCTAGGGTATGTAGTAAAGGTTTTGTGGGTACACCTCTGGTAAACCCTCCGGAGACAACACTCCGCCGCTAGGGCCACCTAGCGGTCTAACGGCTTGCTGCACGTGCTAAGTGTAGTCATTTTATTTTCTAGATTAGTTTTACTCGAGGATTAGCAAATAAAAAGTTTGGGGGTATTTGATGTACACATTTTTGTGTCTACGTTGTCCTTAATTTCATGTATTGTTGGTACTCGATTTTTGTACTTATTATGGTATTTTATGTGTTTTTAGGTATTTTTAGAAATAAACATTCTTGGAAAAATCGGCTCGAAAAGTCGTCTAAAGCACCGGAAGGAACGTGTTATTCAGACTCTCACTTGTGGATAAGGGGTGCCCAAATGATAAGGGGTACCCAAAGGATATTTGCACCCAAGCAGCTGATCAGAGACACCCCTCGTGGCATCTGCTATTCGCACCCCAGGACCAGATAGGGGGCACCCATCTTCTTCTTCACGGGAAAGATATTTGGCGGGAAAAGAAATCTCAACTGTGTGAGATTCTGGTCATGATATTATGGGGATATTTGTGTCTTTAAGACATGATTATCTTCTTACCATGACAGTAAGATTTTGTACGTGTCTTGAATGGAAGTAAATCGTATACTTTTGGATATTTTCGAAAACAGGGAAGGAATTATTCACGGAATTAATTGAAGATATTCTCTTCATTATTTGGCTCAATTAAATGAGAAGTTTGGATATACCATACAACTCAGAAGACGTGTGAAAATGGAGAGGAAATATTCCCGTGAAATACTTTCATTAAGTGCAAAGATCTTTTTGAGTAATTGAGATGATTTTCGACCTAAGATTGGCTTCACAGTATAAATAAGAGTGTCTTGGGTATCAGTGAGGGGATAGAGAGTTTGGGAGAGTTACAGAGCATCACAAAGTCGAAAAATCGAGTTGCAGATAACACCATTTCTGCTGCTGCAGAACTGAAGAACAGGACAAACAGACTCACGAAGACAGTCGTTTATCAACAGTGATAACGACACAGAGGCGGGGTCGTAGAAGCTGAACAACGACAATTGGCTTTTATCGTTTTATGTAACAGTATTTTGCAACAATTAAAAACGTTGCAAACACCCGATTTTTCTCCAATTCATCATTTATAAACACTTTGAACAATGAAATCAACTTTTGAGCGCGTTTCCACAATGATGAGCTAAACCCAATCCTTGGGGCGACGGAGGATGTTATCTTTCCAATGAAAAAGTGGTAATTCTTAATTATTTAATTTGTGCAATTTTTATTTATGATTATTTGCCTAGATTGAAAATAGATTTTATGGTTTTTGTTAAACAATTGTATTTTCTTTTGATGGAACATGCTTAGCCTATGGTTTTGATGTCTCATGCTTTGGATTAACATTTGTTGTTTCTAAAAATCTACTTTTGCAATAGTTGAGAATCAATTTGAACGTGTGAAATTGCATGATTATAATTAGTATCACTTTGGAATTGGTAAATAGCAGAATCCTATCCCCACTCTCTCCATAATTCTCACAACACTTTTTATTCGAGTTTGTTATATATTTTTTTATTTATAAAAATTAAGTCTAAAAAAATCTTCCTTCACAAGTCTCAACGAACCTTTTTACTACAACAACTTTGAAACCCCATCAGTCACTAAAATTGACAAGGGGGGAGATTGTTAGAGCATTGCTCGGTTGAACCCACCAAGCGTTGGTATGTCAAGTTTGGTTGTCATATTTTAGTGAATCAAAACTCATGCTAAGATTCGCTTGATTATGTACTAGAGTTAAACTTCGTATAGGTTAGATTTAAAGAATTAGGATATGAGACATTACAAGTATTGCGAAGTCTTGAAGATGTGAAGAAGCAAGGAGCTACAACGACAACAAGCATACTTCCACTTGAGGTTAGTGATATTTGACTTGAACTGTTTCATTCCCTAACGTATCTTTCAAGTCGTGCATATTGAAAACATAACTGCAAAGCATATATGAACTCTAGATAGACATAGTATTAAGGAATACAATACGAGGTTTATTGCTTAACCATTAAACTTTGTAGATAAGACATCACCATAATCATTTGAATGCTATTGTGATTATGCATGGATATGAGGTGAGGATTTCATCCTAAGGAACAATATTTACATGTGTTCTAAGGAAGTAAGTTCATAAACTTGTTTGTGAACCGAAAAGGAAATTGGAAGGAGTTATTGGTTTTGTTATTCATTGCATATCTTATGAACAACCAATATGTGTGATAGAGTATAACCGCTCACAACTTGTTGTGTTCTTGGTAGAACTATTCACAAAGTCCTGACTTTTGTATTGGTATAACTTTTATTAATAAAACCAATCTTAAGTAATCACCTGTGGTATGATCGGATTATGTCTGTCCTCGGGAAAGGGAACCGATCCTAGTAAGGGAAAGGGAACCGATACTTGTAAGGGAAAGGGAACCGATCCTAATAAGGGAAAGGGAATCGATCCTTGTAAGGTGTGCAGTACATCAAGCGGAACCGATCCTTGTATGAGGTGCATCAAGGTTTATAGCAGAAAGGGGAACCGATCCTATGGACATTTGCAACACATATAAGTTAGATACCATGTATATGCGGGGAACCGATCCTAGTACCTAGTCAACCGAATCTTTGGGAAGCTAGTGTGACTATGCGTAGTACTCACATGGAGGTAGAACCAAAACTTGCTTTGGTAGAACCGTAAACCCATGATTGTGATTGAATGTTGGTTTGATCAATCACATAGTTCTTGAAAGTCATATGAACCAATTCTAAACTTGTTTGGAAGTGTGGAAAATCGGTTTCAAGGTTGTAAGTGTGAAAGAGAACTTAAAAAGTAAAGATGTCGACAAACTTTGAACACGTGCTGTGAATGTTTATTTCTATAATTGTTCAAAGATATTCCTTAACGGTTAAGGGAAGAGAATCCCAGGATAGAAACATAAGTAAGTTAAGAATATTTTAATTAAAGTTATTAATTTCACTTTGTAGGGAAATTACAGAATTAGTAATGTGCATTTACCAATTAGATTTTCCAAGAGATTTCGATTGTTATTTTTGGACAGAGCATTTCCAGGAATTATGGAAACCGAATTTGTGCTTCAATGAATATCTTGAGAATATTTTTGGTTTTGGAAATTCCTTGGTGTCCAAACTTCCTTGTCTATGAATACACGAAGTTTCCTTTCTAGAAAATTAATCCTTCGTAGCAACAGACTTCCTCTTTTGTTTTTGTTACTGGTGTAGCCTCCTATCAGAGAGAAGAGTAATCTAATTTGGTGAAATCTCTTACGGCCGCTCGTTTTAAAGTCTTCTTTGGGATTGAGAATCTCTAGCACGACCCGTTGGTGGGAAACTAGATAATTGCGGTTTATCTTTGTTTTCGATTGATTTGAATGATTAACGGTGGTTGATATATGATTGCACCTAGTTTGTTTATTCTTGAGAATCTTCTCTTTTGATATAAGATTCACTCAAACTAGTTCATAGTTTCGACAGGGATCTTTAGACTGTTGTTAGTTCTAAAGACGATCTTGTGATAATCCATTGTTAACAGACTCCGTTCTGTGCGTGATTGATCACAAGAGATTCAAGTGATTGTGTGCAGGTTTTTGTTGAAGATTTAAGAAGATTTGAAGACAAAAAATATAGTGAAGATCTGACTTGGGTTTTATAATTTTTGGTGTGCATAATACTTGTTTGGGTAAAAGAGGATCCAATTAATAATCGGTTTATCCTTGTGGTAGATTGGATTGATTAATTGAGTAGATCGGCATCAACACGGTTCTTCGGATTAAAGGTGTTGTTGGATTAATCTTAATCTATTACCTTTGGGTGATTGAACAGAAGATAGATCTAGACCCGACGAAGGAGTTTATGTTAAGATAAACGGAAGAGCCTTTGTCCGACTCATATCACTTGGTTGAATAGAGTTGATACCAAACAGATTTCTTGTTCCTTTACTGTTTGGAATACGAACCAAAGGGATTGTTCCAAGTACGTGACTTATTCATAAGTCGGAGGCATGGGAATACAGACGAAACTAGGTGAACTATAGGGTTAGTTACTTGGTCTCAACTATACGAAGTTAAGTGTAATTTTGTGTAGCGGCTTAATCCTGAGAGTATTCAATTCTGGACTAGGTCCCGGTGTTTTTCTGCATTTGCGGTTTCCTCGTTAACAAAATCTTGTTGTGTCATTTAATTTTATTTTCCGCATTATAATTGTTTTATTATAATTAAATTAAATTACATAAACGTTAATTCCTATTTACTTGATAAGCAATCCTATTGTGTTTGGTTAAGTCTGAACCTTTGTATCAAGTAAACATACTTCGTTGTTGTATTGTCTCGATCTCGTATCCATTGACGATCGCACGAAGTGTGAACCGATTAGTTGTATTGTCTCGACTCAGTCCATAGACAATCAATTTCGGAGAAAGGACTTATAGGTAGGAAAAGTTTTAGCTTGGGGTATATTTGGGTTCCCTCGCCTTTTCAAACACTAAAATCATGTAAATTATGCACTTATCATCTTGAGAGGAAGGATGAACCAAGCCTAATCACATTAAAAGATACTTAAGATACCAGAAAGGCTTTAAAAAGTGGACCCATTCCATCCAAAGTTTGAACCCTGCACAGACAAAAGAAACAATGGCATAAGTACCAAAAGATACTAATTTAAGAGGTACAAAATTACTAGAAGTACAATCAGAAGATGTTTTAATGATACTTTAAAGTTGAAAAGAACTTTTCTAGTGGTTTTGAAACACTGAATGGTATTCTCTACATTTTCTAATATCGGTGTAAGCATGCATTAGACCAATGACTAAATGAATGGCTACGCAACATATGCCAAAGTAGATCTGCAAGGAGTTTTAGAATGCTTGCCCTTGTGTCAGTGAACTTGATAAAGAAGCGAGATTTGGACACAGAGATCTTGTCTTCGAGAATTGCTGCATTAAGTTTCTTATTTACATCGGCATTAAGACTTCTAATAGATGTTATTTTACCAAAAGCGTTGTTCTCTTCACTCCCACCGAATGAGATAGGGATTGATCCTTTCAGTAGAACCATAACATATTGCAAATTAACATACAAACCTCAGTTGGCAAACATGGAAAGAGTTCGCAAGATAAGGCAAGTCCACTAGTACGAAACTTAGTGCAAAAAATGTACATATATGTTGAAACATTGATATGATATCTAAGATGGCCATGTTATAAAATGCCCAAACAATAACCTGAAGGTGTTAAACTGACTCCATCTTCTATGAATTTTCAATGTAACCATCACAAGTAAAAAAATTATGTACAATCATACCAACACTTGATGAGACAAATATTTTCCTAGTCTGGTTAGATTACTCTAATCATAAATTCATATATCGTATAGTTGTAGCCTAAATTTGGCACGAAAGTTTACCAGATAACAACTTCAGAAACTCAAATATAACGAAAAAAATGAATGTGAATCAACAAGTTACACTAATAATTAGCATGTGTAACCAATATCTACACATCCATTTAGATTGTCTAACTAATAGCTATACATCTAATTAGCATGTGTAACTAAGAGATACACATCCATTTAGCTTGCCAATTTACAACACTCTACAATTCATATGTAAAATTAGACCCATAAGACAATGCATTAGACTGAATTAAGTCTGTAGTAAGTCATATTATCACAACATACCGAGTTTACTTGGGTACAAAGACCTTAGTGTTAACTATATTCACAAATAGAGAACAAACATTTATATACTTGGTACCCCAACTTCCTCATATGAACCAGAGGAGATCCTTTGTACTACAAATTTCACCAACACAACATAAAAATGCATAGATTCTTACACTTGCTGAGAAAGTTCTAAGTTACCAACTGCACATGTACATCAATGAAACAACACATGGCCTGTCAAATAACTATATAAATCTTTTAAAAAGACATCTATTTCATAAAACTGTTGAAAGTAAAACAAATAAATGAATTGCTACAGTTAATAAGAAAGCAGTAATCAACTTACTTTCTGCAAATTATCTTATCTTGATTGTATTTCCCGTCCAAAGACATCTAACAAATAGTTCCTCTAAAAACCTCCAAAACCAAATGAAGTATAGAATTTGTAACACAAAGATTTCAGTGTTAAAAATATTAAAAATTAGTCTAGTCTAAAGTACAATTATTGTTTCTATGATTTCTCTACTCATACTCATCGGACAAATACACGAATCAGAAATTAAAATGATAAAAACTATCAAGAACAAAAACAAATAGAATTATAAAAAACAGAGAATCAAACAAATCGAAACTCAAAAACAACAACATAAATTAAAACCTACCTAAATTCAGAATTGTAAAATTGATTGGTTTCAACAATAATCTTTTGCGATATTAAAATCAAAACAAATCATAACATGATACAAATAAGCAACGGAGAAAATAAGAAAGGATGAATATTTTACCTGAACTGGCTTGAATCAACTGAAAATTTAGCTCGTAATTGATGTTAATAAAATCGATTTTCAGATCTATATAAACAATTAAATGTAGAAGAAGAAGAAGAAGAAGAAGAAGAAGAAGACCCCAAGAATATCGCCAGAAACAACATCAACTTGAAGAACAAATACTGAAACAGAAAACTTAATCATCGATTAGACATCACGATTTGAGAATTGAAAAACTTAATTGAATCTTTTGTTGTAGTTTGATGTAACTTCGATCGAATTTATATAGTATTATCGATGAAGAACCAGATCGTAAACCAGAAACGAAACCCTAGAAATTATTTTCGGTAGAGCCGAGAGAGAGAAAGAGAAATGAGAAATGAAATATCTTCTTATTTTCCTCTTGTATTTATTGAAAAGGGTAAAACTGTCATTACGAAAATGCATAAACTGAAATTATGGGCCTCCGAAGAAAATTTGATTTTTTGGGCCTAACAATATTATTTTCCTAAAATATGGAGTTGACAATGAATGATCCATTTAACGGGGCTTCTATACGTTGAACCCATATAGAAGGGTGGTTACAGTAGTTTTCACTATTCTATATGCCCCAAAAAATTTGGGCATATGATGGTTCAATCTAGGGGTGTGCAACGGACGGACGGTTACGGATTAGGGGTCACCCGCAACCAAACCGTCAAAAATGCGGATTTGGAAAATTGAACCGTAACCGGTCCAATCACCCGCGGATTTGACATCCATGGATTAGCGGGTGATGCGGACCGGATGCGGATTAACCGCGGATTTAGAATTAAAAAAAAAAAGTATGCCTATCTGTGAAAATTCCTTCGTATGGTTGATCTCTCTGTTTATGTTAACTCACTATCTCACTCCCATGATAATAAATTAATAACAATGAAGCAAATGTCAAAGTTTTGTTGCACAACATTATGAGTACAATATATACTTACTAGGTAGTAATCTTAATTAACACTGCAACTGATAAGTGTACTGATCTTTAATCATTTGATGTAGTCCCTTGTTTTTGAAAACGAATTTAATTTCCTCTATGAATTGGCAAACAGCAGGATAAATTTCTTGGATTAGTGTTTTAGCAGGATTCTTGTCCATATTAGACCACCTTTGGCGGATAATTAACTGCTACCTTGTTTTTTGTTTATATTCAGTATCAAGAGGAGGGCACAACTTCTTTTTCCAGTAGTTCTCACAACGCACGGAGTGGATCACATGCAAGCATCGAGAAGCTTCAAAACCTTCAGTTTCTTCAAGAAGATTATGCAGATCTTGAAATGTTCTCTGAAGAGGACGAACTTCTTATTCCCAGAAAATTAAATTAGAGATATCTAATCTAATCTAAAATCTAAAACTCAATTTTTGCGGGTGCGGGTGAATCCGCGGATTTCAAAGTCCAACCACAACCAAACCGTTAAACCTTGCGGATTTGAAAACTCAACCGTGTTCGATCCATAGACTCTTGCGAATTACTTTTCACCCGTAATTTTGCGGACGGTTGCGGGTGAAAACCGTTGTTTCGGTTTTTCTGCACACCCCTAGTTCAATCGGATACTCCAATAACCTACACGGGCCTAGCTTGAGATTTACATCCCGAATGTTCAGTTACTATAAATAACTTTGGGCCTAGCTTGCCTTGTACAAGAGGAGCAAAATACGGAATATGCCGAAACAAAAGGACATAATTAGCCTTGCTCCAACTACTTTCTCTCCCTCCCCAAACACAAGATTATAAGAAGTTTAGTTTTGAGTAACACAGGCACAGTCTGAGATCCCAAAGCTAACCAAAAAAACCCTCGTTTCTGTCGATCCACTTCTAACTCATTAATCACTTTCTTTCTCTGTAATGGCTACCTCTAATGGCGGCACCGATGTTAAATCATCACGTACTTTCAAACTCGCTTCTTTCTATAGTGAAGTTCAAACGAGTCGACTCAATCATGCTCTTCCTTTTCCTTCTGTTCTTCGTAAACCATTCAATGTTGATGACGGTCCTAAAAGTTCTGCTGCTGGAAATCCAGGTTTTTTTCTTCTCTATCCCCGACTGAGTATGCTTTATTTGGATCTTGTTTTTTATTGATTTTTGTGGGAGTATCTAATGTGATTTTTGTTGGTGTGTGGTTATAGATGAGATCGCGAAGCTTTTCCCGAATTTGTTTGGACAACCATCAGCATCATTAGTACCTAATGAAACAGGATTATCCGGATCAGATCAGAAATTGAAAATCGGTGTTGTCTTGTCTGGTGGACAAGCACCTGGTGGACATAATGTTATTTCTGGGATTTTTGGTGAGTTTTGTTGTTTGTTTGTTTGTTTGTTTGTTCGTATGTTGATTTGAGTGTTTTTATATAAATAATGATTTTCTTGTGAAATAAGTTATATTTTGTTTTGGTTTTGGTTAGATTATTTGCAGGATAGAGTGCCAGGAAGTACACTATATGGATTCAAAGGAGGACCTGCTGGGATCATGAAAGGGAAATATGTCGAATTGACATCTGAATTTGTGTACCCTTACAGAAATCAAGTGAGTGGATATTCAATTGTTTGTGAAATTTGTGAAATTAATATTTTAAAGAGGATTCATTTAGATTAAAATTGTTGTTTGAATACATCTTTGGTATTTATCTAATCTTAACTGAATTTTCTTGGGATCATAACATACATTATAATTTTGTGTTGATTTGCCATTATATACTGTGCATGCCTGGATCAAGAAAGATCATAGCTAAGCTTTTGGAATTGTTAAGATTCTGTTTACTGCATTGTAGACTAAAGCATTGGTTACAATAAAAATTGGCTATTAGATCATTGAGTATGAGTTTCTGAATGAGTTAATGTGTTATGCATGGTGAAGTAGGAAGGAAGTGACTAGTCTTATTAGTGATTAAAAAAATACTGTGTTCTAGTGTATTCTGATTTGAATTCCAATATTATGTTTTAATATTATGTTTTAACTGTATCCTAACATATGTTTTAATATGCACAATGTGCAGGGTGGATTTGATATGATCTGCAGTGGAAGAGACAAGATTGAAACTCCAGACCAGGTGCTTATTATAATTAAGAATTAAGTAAAAGATTCAGCTGTATATTTGAGCCTCGGCTGTATAACTTAGAGCTATTTGGCTTTAACATCATATACATTAATTGTGATTATCAGTTTAAGCAAGCTCAAGAGACATCAAAGAAGCTTGATTTAGACGGGCTTGTGGTTATTGGTGGGGATGACTCAAACACAAATGCTTGCCTCCTTGCTGAAAACTTCAGGTATAAGTTTGATTTTGGCTTGACTGAATGATTCTGCTTCCTGGGAATTTAGCAAACCAAATGTTTTGGCAGACATGACTCTTTTAATTTGTGTCTGGTGATCCCATTATAGCCCCTCATTATGTTCTCTTTGCACATATCTTTCATTTTCAATCTACTTTTTTGCAATATGGTTTAATGACCTCTATTGTTGATTCATGGGGATTATTAGTTCAGTTGTATTTAATCTTTTTGATACTTCGTTCTGTTCAGGGGAAGTAATATGAAAACCCGGGTGATTGGTTGTCCAAAGACTATTGATGGTGATCTAAAGTCAAAGGAAGTGCCCACGAGTTTTGGATTTGATACAGCGTGCAAGGTGATTAATTATTCTTCAATATGTCAGTTACTGTTTTTATGTCGTTTCGGTTCTCTCTTATCCTGAATCAAATATTTGCCTACTTGTAGTTCTTTACTAAATTGTAAGATTCTTGCAACTTTACAAGTTTGGCCTTAAGCATTCTGATGTAAGTATTGAAATGCAGATTTACGCAGAGATGATCGGCAATGTTATGACTGATGCTCGCTCTACTGGAAAATACTATCACTGTAAGTTATCTCACTGACCCATTTTATAAATTCTCCTGGATTCTGGTTATATATATCCTTGTAGGTGTTCCTTCTATTTTTCTCAACCGACTTCTTATCTGACAGTTGTAAGGCTAATGGGGCGTGCTGCTTCTCACATTACCTTGGAGTGTGCTTTGCAGACTCACCCCAATGTTACTATCATTGGAGAAGAGGTCCTTCATTCAACCTTGCCTCATTTTCCAATTTCTTATCTGGTCAGAAGTAGATAAGATTCAGTCTTCACGTGATTTTTTTTCTTACTGCAGGTTGCTGCCAAAAAACAAACATTGAAAAATGTAACAGACTACATTACTGATATCATCTGCAAACGTGCAGAACTTGGTTACAATTACGGAGTTATACTTATCCCCGAAGGTCTCATTGATTTCATTCCTGAGGTAAAATTATGAGTTGTTTTAGCATTTCTTGACTGTGCCTTTGTGGATCTCTGGTATATAGCCCTCTGTTTTACATAGACCTAATTTTTATAATGTATGCTTTGATTTTCTTTTGCAGGTGCAACAGCTTATTGCTGAGCTGAATGAAATCCTAGCTCATGATGTTGTGGATGAAGCCGGGGCATGGAAAAACAAACTCCGAGATCAGTCTCATCAGCTCTTTGATTTCTTACCTGAAGCAATTCAAGAGCAGTTGATGCTTGAAAGAGATCCACACGGAAATGTTCAGGTAACTCAACTTGTGTATAGATGATCATGTATGAAGGGTTCCCTGCATAAATATTTTTCATTCTATTCGGCCACTATGTTACTGAATTAGTGAATTTGTATAGGTTGCCAAAATAGAAACAGAAAAAATGCTCATTCAAATGGTTGAAATTGAGTTGGAGAAACGAAAGCAGGCTGGTGCATACAAAGGACAGTTCAAAGGGCAGTCCCACTTTTTCGGGTAACCAACATATTTGTGCTGAAAACATCTCATATTTGATTATCACCGACTCACTCCAATGAATTTTGGCGTTAATTATATCCATATGCTGTTTTCATATGCAGCTATGAGGGGAGATGTGGTTTACCTACTAATTTCGATTCTACTTACTGCTATGCATTGGGTTATGCTGCTGGTGCCCTGCTCCATGCTGGAAAGACTGGGCTCATATCTTCGGTTGGTGATTTTATCCGTTGTATCATGATTCTTATGTTTCTTAAAATGAGTTGGGGAATTTACTGGTTGAATTGATATTTTCGGATATCTGTAATTTTTTGATGCAGGTTGGAAACTTGAGTGCTCCTGTTGAAGAGTGGACTGTTGGTGGGACTGCATTGACTGCACTTATGGACGTGGAGAGGAGACACGGTATGTTGTAACTTTCTAATATTGTTTTCGTATTTTCTCATTGACTGGGTTTAAAAAATACCTCATGTTGGTCTGTTTTGCTATTATAGGTAAATTTAAGCCTGTAATCAAGAAGGCAATGGTGGAGCTTGAAGGTGAGTTTTGTTTTACATGACGATATACTTGACGATATACCTTCGTTTCTTTTATTTTTTGACTTCGCTACCAAAAAAACATGATTAACTAATAATGATATTGAAATTTCAGGTGCACCCTTCTTAAAATTTGCATCCATGAGGGATGAATGGGCCATTAAGAATCGATACATCAACCCAGGTAGGCCATTGTTTTGCTTTTAGAAATTGTTTTGCTTCTAGTGATTTCTAGTTGACCGCATGTTTATAGAACACAAATGAAACATGGAACAACTAACTCTGAAATACTTCCAACTACAGGTCCGATTCAATTCCATGGTCCGGCATCCAATGCCCTGAACCACACACTACTTTTGGAGCTTGGTGCCCAAGCCTAAGGGGAATCGTATCTATTAGCCTTGTTCTATTAAATTTGTTACGCTTTTGTTGCCCGCTTCATTTTTCTAGTCAGATGACTATTTTACCCATCACGTGTGTAACTCGTGTTTCAATTTAAACAATTCAAAAATGAAGATCGTTTGCCGTATGATAAAGCTTCAGTTTGATGTTTATGTTATAGTAAGTTATTGTTCTTCACCCTTGTATGCCCTCCCAAAATTGTCCATAGAAGGTATGCTTAGAAACTTGGGTTCTGCTACATAGTAATACATGATTAGAGCAACCGTAGTCGCGTTGCTAAGCCTAAAACCCAGATTTCACAAACAAAAAAAAAAACAAAAAAAAAAAACATAACACAGCGTGGTTGTCAAATAATTAAGCCAAACTATTATAGGCATAGGCAACAGCCAGATTTGGCAGGGAAGGAAAATAATAAACAGTTGGGTAGCTTAATTGTCAAATAACTAGCCAAACCTTAATTGTCAAATAACTAGCCAAACCCCACCGTTTCAAATAAATAAGCTTGTTTTATGTCTAACTAGGGTTTAATCCGTGCCATAATGGCACGGGTGGTATGTAAATCACGTATAATCATGTTAGATTATTTATTGAATTCCGGAGAACATGGACTTTTGTATACATGTAAGATCATTATGTAAATATCAATCTATTGTCAAATTATAATGTGTCATTTGAATAATCTTATAAGTTTCTCTCTAAGTTTATCTATCAAGATGAAATCAGAATTCTATTTCCACTAAATCTAAACAAATAGAAACGAAAAATTGGTTCTTGAGAAAAACTCACCTTTCTAGACTAAAGAGTTGTGAATAGATTAAAACCCCAACGACATGCGATAGCCAAATTTTCATAATCTGGCTAATCACAAAATACAGGCACCACTAAATTTCAACCACGAGCTTATTCTAATCAATAAGGTTATCTTTGAAAATGCATACTTCAGCTAAATGTACAAAAAATCATTTTTAATAAAATGATAGAACCCCAAAAATTCATACATGAAACAATGTAAAAAAGAAAGGATTTTCCACAGAGTAGTTTAACTGGTCACATATGTACGTTTTGGTGGACGAAGATTGAGAGAAAATTGAAAGAAGATTGAATGGAACTATACTCTGGGATTTGAGTTTTTTCCTCTCAACAATCTATCACCCTTCCCAACTTTATTTTTGATTTTCGTTTGCTCCAAAATAAGGAATTAGAATTTTCAAACCCACTAATCCCACCGAATGTGAGCGAGAGAATCAATTGTTCAGTTTTATAGGAAGGTAGGTTGGTTATTTTGAGTTGATCAAAATTTTCCATTTTGATTTAGACTTTTGAGATGGGAATAAGAGAATATGTAATGAATTTTTCTCAATTAAAGTGTGTATTCATGGGATCGACCGCAATCGTGAATTTACCAATTGGGAGGAAAAATCAGGACCGGTCTTTATCTTCCCTAACTTAGCGAAGCTTCATTTTATAATACACGGTACAAAGAAATAGGCAGGAAAATATACATAGCTAGGGTATGACCCTTACCATAACGACACATCTTGATAATAAGTAATTTTTTGTGTATTGATTTTGACTTCTGCCCGTTTGTTTGTAGTAATTATATAACGTGACATTTTGTGGTTTACTTTATCTTTTTTGATCTTTCATGTATTTTAACCGAGTTTATATTATTAATAAGACGATTAACATGCTTCAAAAAAAAGACGATTAACCACAACTTTAATTTATAATGTTACCCATTTTGTAGCGACACAAAATTAACATAGTTTATTGCTACTCAACAACCATCACCACCACTACAAACCATCTAATACCACTTGTTTCTCCACCACAACCGCCGTCTACCTCCCGTTGGCCGTTTGTCGTACTTCTAATTTTGAATCACAAACAATATGAGTAAAGGTAGAAGGGGTACCGTTTAGGTTGAACAAACTTAGGTCGTTAATTAATTTATTCTATTATATTTTTTATTGTTATATACTTTGTTTTATTGCGATCAATTTTATTTGAATGGTTGGAACCATGATTTATACAACCGGATAATAAAGGTAGCAGGGATACCGTTTAGGTGATTCGGCGGTTACAATCATTTTTTTTTTCTAAATGGTACGGTATCATCTTCAAAATATTATAATATTTTTTATCAATCGTGATGACCAACTACATCTTTCACGATATAATGTTGCATGTGTTGTAAATTTAGAGAACTAATAATGTCCACGAATATTTACCAACATCACCACCATAAAACCACCCATCAACATTATTTTTTCCACCACCACTGACATTATCGCCTCCACCACTTCTACCAGCCACCACTTCTTCCACTACTAACCACTAATTTGTATTGATATAATTTTTATTAAAATGTTTATTAATGAAAAATTAAATAAATTATTCATTATGAGAGATTAATGAGACATTAATTAATAAAAAAACTCATAATGATTAATTTTAATTAGAGCAAACCACAATCATGAATTTGGCTTTCCACGGAATGCATCATGACCGCTCTTTATCTAGGCTAAGTTGTCCATGCTTTGTTTTATATTCTTGATTTATACACGAAACTAGCCTATCTTTTGAAACATACAGAGTATGAAGCATGAACAAGGATGCGGGAATTCTTCTAATTTAAAAAGTAGGAATAGAGATACAGGATATGTGTATGTTTAAAATTATTATATATAATAATAATTCATTCGATCTGTTTTGGAATTTGGAATATCAGATAAAAATTGATAAAAAATTATCTAACATCTTTGCTACTTTATTGCTTGTCAATATTGTCTTCATCCAACAACACTTCTATATCTGGCTCGTCAAGTGAAAAGATTTGGAACTTCAAGTTCTCTCGTATAGTCAAGTGGATAATATGTATCTCCACTAATATTCCATATTCTATTTTTTCCTTTCGTACAATATTCATATTTTCGTGAAAGGAAACAAAGATTACTGTGAGCAAACATTAGATCCTCAACACGTTGGAATTCAATCTTACTTCTCTTAATTGAATAAATGAAACTATAAATGCTCATATTTCTCTCTGAACAAGACGAGGAACATGACTGCCCAAGTCTTCTCTCCTTATAATCAACAATTTCTTAGGCTTAGATATTTATATAATTGTATGATGTTGTATTGATAAATATAAATATATTTAGATTTTGTATATACAGTAAAACCTCTCTGGAAGAATACTCCATATAGGAATAAACTCCATATAAGAATACAAATTTCTGGTCCCGATTTGGGCCAGTCATATTTAAGAATAAACTTCATATTGGAATAAGTCATAAAATTTTCCGATCCCGTCTAAAGGAACCTACCTCCATATAAGAATAATTGTCATTATAGTATAAATACAATAAGTCTTGCCATGCATCAAAGTTTAATATGAAGAGTTTCTTGTAACCATTTTACAAAATTATTTGGCTTCAAAGTAGATTCGTTGCTTTTTTGTGCACAATTAGTGCAAATATCTTTCACTCATATAATTTCACTGGTCAATTTTCAGTACTATCTTTCACTCATAAATTTTCGTTGTTGTTAAGAAGTTAATTACTGTAAAATGGGATGAAGTCAATGCTCCAATTTCAGAAGGTGGTCTGGGTTTGAGAAGATTAGAAGCTATGAATAAAGCATTACCAATGAAGCTGCTATGGAAGATTGAAACAGAAGAGGTTGAATGGACTCAGTTCATGAGGGATAAGTATAAAAATAAGAAATGTGAGTGGATTACATATCATAAACAATCATCTATATGGCCTGGTATCAAATGGGTGATTACTGAAGGTAAGAGATGGTTAGTTGGGGATGGCAAAAACATCTCAGTTTGGCATGACAAATGGATTAAAGAATATGCTCTAATTGGAAGACATGCAGAAGATGACTTTGTGGTGCAGCATCCTGATTTTAAAGTGGAGCATTTGATTGTTAATGGAGTATGGCAAATTCCAGAGGAGATGTATAGGTTCTTTGAGAAAAATGAATTACCTGCACTAGGTGAGGAGCATGACAAGTTGGTTCGGGCAGCAGAAAATTCACTGTATCTAATGCTGCTCAATTGGTGAGAAACCAATATCCTGAAATTTCTTGGGAAAACAAAATTTGGAGTCCAAGTGCGCATCCTTACACCTCAGCAAATTTGTGGAAAATTTTGAGAGGAACCTGTGCAACTGAAGAAGCAGTAAGGAAAAAAGGTTTCACAACAGTATCCAAATGCTATCTTTGTGGCGGTGGGAAGGACATGATGGAACATATTTTATGGCACTGTGATTTCAGTAATAGAATATGGCATTAGTTGGGGGGCATATTCCATTTTGTGAACCCTATAAAGTTTGAGGAAATTCTAAACTTTGCTAAAGGCAAAAGTGAAGCAATAAAAGCAATATGGTACAATTGTGCATTCAATGTGATGGTGGAACTATGGCATACAAGGAATAAAATGATTTATGAGGATGAAGAACCAAGTTTCAATAAGTTCAAGCAGAGAATTATTAGTTTCACAAGAGAGTGTGATGTAAGGATAAGTGATACCAAATGGGGGAGTATGTATGATTTGCAGGTTATTTCATATTTTGGTATCACTGGAATTAAAACTCACATTACTGGGTGAAGCAATGTTTCTTTAAGTTGCCTACTGGAAATCAAATCCTTATTTGCTGTGATGGTGCATCCAAAGGGAATCATGGAAATACTGGTGTTGGTTTTCTGGCTAGAAATATGTATGGTGATTGTATGGGAACAACTTCTTGAGGCCTTGGAGTGGCAACAAATTATATAGCAGAGGTGATGGCACTGGTGATAACAGGAGAATGGGCAGTTAAGAAAAAATTAGGTATGTTTCAGTCTTGATTCCTTAGCAGTCTTAAAATCTTTTAGCAATGACAACATTCCTTAGATTGTTAAGAATAGATGGAACAACATAAAGAGATATATAAGTAACATAACCTTCAGACATTCCTATAGAGAAATCAACTTCTCTGCAGACAAGATGGCCAAGAATGAAGTTTTGCTTGCAAAAGGGACTGTATTTTACTGTGAGGAGAAACCTAGTTTTTTGGGAGAATTAGAAAGGGAAGATGGAATATATTTCAGGTTCATCTCCTAAGTGAGTAGATTCTGGCAGTTCATCTCCTGTAATCTTGGTTTTTTCTTATCATTTTTGTAAATCAACTCTAGCTCATTAGCCTTGAGATGTATCTTTGTATTATTTTTAGTAATAAAATTACATGATTTAGAAAAAAAGAAGTACTGTCTTTCACTCATATAGTTTTATTGGTCGATTTTCGGTGTCAAAGTTGCATTTATATTTTTCTAGATACACTTTTGTCTTTCCAATACATATATGCGTATTTTATCAAGTGCATGTATGAAAGTTTTTCTTTCGATCTATTCAATATAGACCTCCATATAAGAATAACCCCCATATAAGAATATTTTTTTGTGGTCCCTAGGATATTCTTATGCAGGGGTTTTACTGTAAAGTAATAGTTATATAGATTTTTGTGCATAAAATATATATCTAAGTTATACGAAGTATCCGTTCTAGAGTATCGGAGATGTATCCCAAAATATCCCTTACCTTTTTTGTAATTTAAAAAAGGAGAATACCTTGAATTGAGTATCCTATACGTATCCCCAGGTATCCATAAGTATCTGATACTGATATGGCCAACACGGATACGTCACTGATTTTGAAGTATTCATGCTTCATAAAAGTCAAATGTGGCAACTAGATTTAACAATCGCTAAATATAGTTGGACGTCCTTGTAACGTACGTTTGCAGCTGGACATAGGTATTAAGAGTGTTTAGAGGCAGACACTCATATAATTTGGCATCTCTAATGCTAAGACGTTATTAATATTTCTGTCTTGGACGACTCTATATTTAGTGTCTAGGTTTCTGAGTTTTTCAGACGCACTTAATAATATTGTTTGGATATAACATCTCGTACACCATTGTGTCTCAGCCGAAAAAACTAAAAGTTAAATATAACTTAAATATTTGGCTTTATAACAAGTCATGACTATGATTGTTCTTAGCACCTTCATTTCTGTATGAAACCAAATTTTGTTAACTTGGGGATGAGTATCTTTAGGTGAGATTTTGGTTTGATGCATAGATTTCGTGGTGTTGAAGATTTGAGGGTTTCATAACATACTATATGAAAAGACTTCGGAGTTTAGAAAACTTCTCTTGGACAAACTAAAACCAAGAAAATCATTCTTGCATATTATTGTCGTTCTAATTATGGATAGAGAATTCACAATGCAAGATTTTTGTTGTCACTAATTCACGTACTGGTCTCCATTTATGTGTTTCTTTATTGGGCGCTCTTAGTGTTAGGATTAAGACCTTAGAATTAACCTCTTCACAAGACACTAGTTCTTTGGATCACGTAGATCTAAAGAAAACAGAAAGTAGATGCACGAAACATAAACAAAGACACAAGATTTAACGTGGTTCGGCAATATGCCTACGTCCACAAACGGCTACGATCAACTCTTATTATAGAACAAATTTACAAATAATTAAACTTTAACGATTGATGAATCAATCAAAAAACTATGACCAACAGAATGTTCTATGAACAAAACGTTATAAACCCTAAAATTCTCTAGTTATGAGAACTCTTCTCTGAATTATATTGCGTGTTTTTCCTTAAGATTTGTACGCCTATTTATATAGGTTACAAAATTGAGTTCCAAGTATAAGAGTTATACTAGGAAACCACAAACCTGAGTTCAAAGTATATGAGTTGTACTAGGAAACCTCAAACATAGCTAAATCAAGAAACACCCTAACTTAGACAAACAAGGAAACCTCTAGAAGATTCTAGACTATTGTAGACTCTTCCTAAAACATCGACAATATAACAATTCTCCGCTTTGCCGATGTTTTCCACTAAACTGAGCTTGATCTTCACAAGTTAACCGTGGCCTTTAATGCCCCATAGGTCCTTAACAATGAGAAGCATTGATCAAGCTGAGACACTTCTCAAACTTGACTTTCGGAAAGACTTTCGTCAACATATCTGCTGGATTATCTTCAATATCAACCTTCAATAATGTATTAATCTGTTATCAACCACTTCTCGAACCTTATGATAACGAACATCAATATGATTGGTGCATGCATGAAAAACATGGTTCTTAGCTAAATGAATAGTACTTTGACTTTCACAGTTCACAATAACACTTCGTTGTATAATCACCAAGTCTTCAACTAAACCACGAAGCCACAATGCTTCCTTAACATCCTCTGTCACAGCAATATACTCTGCCTCTGTGGTAGAAAAAGCTACAATTGATTGTAACATAGACCTCCAACTAATAGGTCCTCCACTCAATGTAAAACAATACCCCGAAGTAGAACGACACTTATCTCTATCACCCGCATAATATGAATCAACAAATCCACAAAACTTCAAACTTTGCTCCTTCTCAAACACTAAACCAATATCCAAGGTCCCATTAAGATATCTCAAAATTTCCTTCACCGTATACCAATGTGCTCTCCCAGGGTTAGCCATATAACGACTAACTAAACCAACTGCTTGTGTAATATCCGGACGAGTACAAACCATAACATACATCAAAGAACCTACCGCATTAGCATAGGGAACCTTTGACATAAACTTCTTCTCCTCAGTTGTAGTAGGACACAATTGTTTTGATAACTTAACTATAGGCTCTATTGGAACACTAACAGCTTTGGAGTTATGCATTCCAAAAAGACGAAGAACCTTCTCCAGATAGGATTTCTGAGTAAGACATAACTTCCCTTTTGACCTATCCCGAGTAATCTCCATACCCAAAATCTTCTTAGCCGGACCAAAATCCTTCATCTCAAACTCTAAACTCAACTGTTTCTTCAAAATATTAATTTCTGACTTGCTCTTGGCAGCTATGAGCATGTCATCCACATAGAGTAAAAGATAAACAAAGCTTCCATCTTGAAACTTCTTAAATTACACACACAGATCGTATTCACTACGAGTATACTTTCTCTGCAAGATAAACGTATTAAACCTCTTGTACCATTGTCTTAGTGATTGCTTCAAACCATACAATGATTTCTCAAGTCGACACACATAATCTTCCTTACCAGCAACTTCATAAACAATGGGTTGTGACATATAAATGTCTTCCTCCAAATCTCCATGCAAGAGTGTTGTCTTGACATCTAATTGCTCGAGCTCTAAGTCAAACTGCGCCACAAATACTAAAATGACTCCGATAGAAGTGTGTTTAAAAACCGGAGAGAAAATTTCATTATAATCTACACCTTCCCTTTGTGTCCTTTAGCCACTAACCTTGCTTTTTATCGTACACCACTAACGATACCCTTGGAATTTGGAATTCCATCCTTTATCGTATAGAACTACTTGCACCCAATCTTCTTTCGACCCTTAGGTAACTTAACAAGTTCCCAAGTGCGATTATTTTGAAGAGACTTCATATCTTCATCCATGGATGTTTTCCACTCAATGGCATGAGTATTACTCATTTCTTCCTCAAGGGTAAACGACTCATCCTCAAAAACAGATAATGCGTAAGACGCATACTCATCAAAACCATAACGGACAGGTGCACGTCTCTCACGTTGAGATGTCAAGGACCGAATATTCTCAACTTGTTGCTGTGTAGATTCCTCACTAGGAATCTCAAACTCAACTTCATATTCTACAAGAGTTTCTTTTTCTTTTTCTATAGTAGATGAACTAGGAACTCTTTGGTCCACCTGCATCGAATCATCTTCAAAACCGCTACTACTCTCACTTTCAATTCGAGAGTCCCAACCTGTGAACTTATTTGAATCAAGCATCGCTTTCTCATTAAAGGTCGTATCACGACTAATTATGAACATATTCAATTCTAGACACGATAGACGGTATTCTTTCACACCTAATGGATATCCTAAGAAAATTGCTTTCTTAGCTCTAACACCCAACTTATCTTCTTTCACATGAAAATAAGCTGGACAACCAAACACCTTCAAATTAAATAGTTCACGGGATTACCAGTCCATACCTCCATAGGTGACTTACACTTAATAGTTGTTGATGGTGATTGATTCACTAAATAGCATGCCGTATTGAATGCTTCATCCCACCAAATCTTGTCTAAACTTGCGTTTGACAACATGTACCGTGCTTTCTCAAGTAATGTTCGATTAATTATCTACGCTACTCCATTTTGTTGTGGTGTACCCTTGACTGTGAAGTGCCTAACGATACATTGTTCCTCACAAAACTCCTTTAGTGGGTCTTCGATGTATTCACCGCTATTATTGGAATGTATCTTCTTAACCACACGACCAAGTTATTTCTCTACCATGGTATTCCACTTCTTAAACACCTCGGTGACTTCATTTTTATGCTTCATGGTGTAAATCCAAACTCTTCTCGAAAAGTCATCGATAAAGGTCTCAAACCACCTAGCACCTCCCTTAGAAACTGTACGAGAGGGACCCCAAACATCAGAATGGATGTAATCTAACATACCCTGCGTGTGGTGTATAGTGGTACCAAAAATGCTTCTACATTGCTTTCCGAAGATACAATGCTCACAAAAATCAAGCTTGCAAGTCTTCTCACCACCAAGCAAGACTTTACTACTCAACGCAGACATACCTTTGTCACTCATGTGCCTAAGACGCATATGCCATAAACGTGTTGACTCCACCTGTTTCTCATCAACTGATTGAGAAACCATAGCTCTACCACAAACTATATCTCCTTGTAGAAAATATAAATTACCATGTCTTTCGACGGTCATCTTCAAGCTACCATTCTAGAATACCATCAAGAATTCATATTCAGCAACATACTTGTATCCAAGAGATTCAAGTACTCCTAACGAAATCAAACTCTTCCTAAAATCTGGAACATGTCTAACCTCTGAAAGTGTTGTGCTAACACCATGCGATCGAAACTGTATCGTACCAACTCCAACTGTTTTGCAGGCATTAGAATTGCCCATCATAATAGTACCACCATTCACCTCTCTGTAAGTAGTGAGACAATTCTTTGAAGGACACATATGATACGAAGCACCGGAATCAAGCATTCAACCATCATTGAGATAACTCTTTGATGTAACGGTTTAACACTTCCTCATCAAAACCACACATTGGGTCTTCTAAAACTTCACTGCCTTCAGCAACCGAAGCAACAATATTCTTCGAATCTGATTTCTTACGTATCTTATCTCTTACCTTAAGCTTGAGACAATCAGCCATAATATGACCAGTTTTTCGAAAATAATAACACTTAAATATCGCTCTTTTTGAAACGATTCTTTGACTTTGACTTCTTATTACCATTCTTTCCCCTATCAGCAAACAATCCCTCGACTTTGCTTCATCACTGAACTCTTGTTTCCTTGACGCCTTAGCTTGTAAAGCAGAGACCACATCATCGAAAACCAACTTATCTTCATCGCCGTCTTCATCGGTTTTCCCACTCATCAAATAGTCAACGAAAGCATCATACGATGGAGGCAAAGAACATAATAATATCATGTATTTATCCGTATCAGAGATAGTGACACTGATATTAGACAAATCAGAACAGATCTTATTAAACACAGTAATATGATCAATCATATACTTACCTAGAGACATCCTAAAGGCATGGAGTCTACGCTTCATGTAAAGTTCAGAAGTCAAATCCTTTTGTATGTAGAGCTTCTCTAACTTCTCTCACAACATCTTTGCAGAGATTTCACTCGAAAATTTATGAGTGATATCCCTTGACAAACATAAAAAAATAGTTGAACACGCCATCAAATCAAGGTCATCCCACTTCTCATCAGTCCAATCCTTTGGAAACATAGATAGCTTCTCCTTGATTGCTTTGATTTGTTTCATACTAACAAGAATATCCTTTACATCAGTTTTCCATGATGTGAAATTATTCTTCCTATTGAACTTAATAATATCAAATACATGCACCTTCGAAAATCCACTTGATGTAGAACCAGACATCTTCACTTCCAACTATGATCCTCTCCACGCTCACCGCACCACTTGTTAGGAGTAAGACCTTAGAATTAACCTCTTACAAGACACTAGTTCTTTGGATCACGTAGAATTAAAGAAAACAGAAAGTAGATGCACGAAACAGAAACAAAGACACAAGATTTAACGTGGTTCGGCAATATACCTACGTCCACAAACGGCTACGGTCAACTCTTATTATAGAACAAATTTACAGAGAACTAAACCCTAACGATTGATGAATTAATCAACAAACTATGATCGGAAGCAAGTTGTTCACAAACCCCAAATAATGCTCCATGAACAAAACGTTCTAAACCCTAAAATTCTCTAGTTATGAGAACTCTTATCTGAATTGTATTGTGTGTTTTTCCTTAAGATTTGTACGCCTATTTATATAGGTTATAAACTTGACTTCCAAGTATTAGAGTTATACTAGGAAACCACAAACTTGAGTTCCAAATATATGAGTTGTACTAGGAAACCTCAAGCATAGCTAAATCAGGAAACTCCCTAACTTAGGAAAACAAGGAAACCTCTAGAAGATTCTAGACTCTTCCTAAAACATCGACAACATAACACTTAGGTAATAATTATCAATTGATTTTTGCTTGAAATATTATTAGGAATTTTGAGGTGGTTCTTTGTAGAATACATGATGAGATAATACAAAATTTTGAATGATCACCTCTGCAATTGTCCCGCATCCGAATCTGGTACATCACTTGGAATTTGCATAAAATTTTCCTTTTTTCTGAGAAACACCCACGAAATAGTGTCAGCTTCTTCTTCCACTCTGATGTAGTTACTACAAAACCCATATTTTCAATAGATTCTCAAACCCATCTTCTCAGTTTCAACTCATTTCAAGAAACCCATTAAATCCATAGCAACACCCCTTGAACCATTTAACCTTCAATCCCATCTCAGATTCGCGCAAAGACTCGAATAACACCACCACTGAATCGAACCAAATACCACCATCTATTTCGAACTCAGATCCACAGCTAATCCACAATAATTGCAAACCAAAACTGACATACGATTCATACCCATTCAACCAAACTCAACACCAGAAATTTTGAAACAACACCAACTCCATCTTCTATATATCTGCTACTGCAACTATCTCTAGCTCCAGTTCAACTGCAGCTACAACTTCTTCAATTCCAAAAACAACATATTTTCAGCACAACTATCTAGTTCATAGTAGCATCACCAGAACCAATTAGAGCACCAACGACATCTCTTTCTTGAACTGATTCAAACCCTATTTCCGAAAAAACTCATTAATACATCATTGAATCAGCCTCAGATCCATGAATTATTCTTCAGCGGCAGCATAATTTCTTCATAATCCCATGAATTCACTGAAACAACAAACCCTAACTTAATTCCCTTCAACTTATTTCCTTGAGTTCAAATCGACCACAACTCATAATAAATTGGTACCCATTCTTCTTCCAGTTCTTTCTCCGTTTCAACAGATTCAACAAACCTTTGAAATCAATCGTCTTCTACATAATTCATCCACCATTTCTTGTTCTTCTCGGATTCAAATTCAATAACCAGTAGATTTATCTCTTATTTTCACATAATGATTCACAGCCAAAACAACTGAATCAATGATGCAGCTACACTCTTTTCTTTCTTATTTGAGTTTGAGAATAATGATTGGGAAATAATGCCTACTGAATTCTAGGGTTTGGTAATAAAAGGTTGAAATGAATGTGGCACCCAGCAGGTAGGATACAGGCTAACCAGTTCATAATGACTTGTCGGTTCCAGAGACCTGACATGTCTATTCTCTTTATTGCTCAATTATTAGTTATGGAAAACTGATAGTTCATTCTCACCTCCTTTGCTACATAGCCTTAGCTAGCTTCAAGTATCACTCGTGAATTGAAGTTTTCACCTTTACGCTCCAAATGGATGGTTTCTCCTTCTTTTGATTCATATGACTCCAAAGTACCTAATAACTCAAAACGAAACACAAGATACACAATTTACAAGAAAACTCGCAAAGAAAGCATAAAAAATATATAAATATCAAGGTGTTTTATATATCTATCATCTAATAATAAATGGTTACAAGATGAAGATAGAAATACTTCTTTCTTTATAAACCTGGATATTGCAAGAAGAAGATATAATAGGATAAAAAATATGTGTATTGAAGATGAACTAGTTGATGGCAGGACCAGGTTGCAGGAGCATATTTTACATTTTTACAAGAATTTGTTCACAGAAAAAGATGTTATTAGACCTGAACTTGAGGGAATTGAGTTTGACAGCACTGATAGGATTGGAGTCTGAAAATCTGAAAGCTAATTTTTACAAAAAAAAGAGGCTACACAAGCTATTAAAGATCTGGAAATGATAAGTCAAATATTGTCTCTTCTTAAAAGATGATTGATAGACGCATTTATGTGTCTATTTTGTTCTCAATGTTCTGTATTGTTAGACTCGATTAAATACTTATTGTGTTATTTTATGTTTTTGTAGATGTTTTTGGAAAAATAAGCTCTTGCGGCGAAATTTGCTCGAAAAGTGGTATTTTACACCCCAGGATAGAGACTAAAAACACCCCAGAAATGCGCCGGAGGAACCCAGAAAAAATGCTGGAAACACCCCAGAAAAATTACTTAAGGCACCCAAAGGACATGTGTTATTCGGACTCCAACAACGGATAAGGGGCGACCACTGTATAAGGGGTGTCCTTCTTCTAAAATTCAAATTTCATTTTTGGCGGGAAAATTTCCCTCTTCACTGGCAGATTTTTGATCGAAGTTTTGAACGTGTTCTAGGGAGATTCAATGGCTGATTTTTGGTAGGAAGTTGTGATATGGCCTAGCAAACACGTTGTGGGCTTTTGGTTCAATCAGAATTAGCTAGAATCGGCTAGTCAATCCACGAGTTGCAAACAGGGAAAACACGTACAGGGAGAAGATATCCACGGGTTCTGGAAGAATTTGTACATGTTCTGATGATGTGTAATGACTTGAACGACTTGTTGGAGCGTGACAAAGATAAACAGGGATAGTTTTCACGTAATTGACAGCTGCAGATACGTGATCGAGATAAAAAAAGGAAAGAAAAATATATCGTTTACTGCCGAGTAATGGGAGAATATTTGGAGTGATTGAGCAAGATTTTATGAGGCTGTTGGGTATAAAAAAGATTCTCGAGAGTCAGAGAAGGGTGTTGAGAGTTTGGGGTTGAGAGGAGAGCTCAGGAAGCAGAAATCACGAGTTGCAGAAACTCGGTTCCTGCTGCTACTGCTGAAGAACGCGAAGAACATGAAGAACGGACGTCCAGGAACCGTCGTTCTTCAACAGTGACAACGACAGGTCAGCGTGGGTCATAGGTGTGGGTCTTAGAACCACAACGACAATAGCACTTCTCTTTTATCGTTCTTTTGTGACGCTTCTTGTGGGTCGCACATTAGCTGTTTACACCATTTTCTCTTCTTCTCTTCATTGTAAATACCATTTGAGCAATAAATAAATATTTTGAGCGTGTTTTTATCATGATGAGCTAAACCCAACACTGGGACGACGAAGGAGGGTGAATTTCATACACGGGTAAATTTATTTTATCTTTATTATGACTTTTGCATTAATTTAAAATTGAAATATGATTTGAATTAATTGGTTGTTATTTAATTTGATGATGTATGCTTAGCTTAGGTGTTTTGATACATCATGCTTAGGACTTACAATCGATGTTTTGAGAATCTATCTTGGCAAAATCAGAGTCCATGTTAATTTTATTGAGTTTTAAATTGTCAAAGAATATATGAATGAACCCTGTGTAGTGAATTCGGCCAAATCCTTAGTCCCAGTACCTCTCGCCCATTGTTAATATTTTTGTATATATAATTTTATTAAATCTAAAATTCCATTTCCTTCACAAGTCTGAAACGAATCTTTTTACCACTATCACTACAACAATTTTGAAATCCATCAATTTTTGGCGCCGCCGACGCGGATTTGTGCTTAGGTAGAATTTTTAGGTTTTTATTAATTTTTATTATTCCATTTGTTCTTTTTACGTCTCTTTGGTTGTGTCTTTGTATTACAGGTTTGAAGTTGGATACTAAAGACCTTGGAATCAAAGCTTACATCTAAAAGAGAAGGAAAAAAGACAAAGCAAAAAAATAAAGAAAAAAGAGAGAGATTTATTTTTTTTAAGTGACTTTCCATTTTATTTTTTTTGTAATTATTATTATTATTTTTTGTATTTCTTTTCATTGGATTGGACTTTGGACAATTTATTTTAATTTTAAACCCTACAGAAGGGTTATATATAAAAAAAAATTAAATATAAACTGTTTGCAGGGAAGGATGACGATTACAATATCGTCTCGGCCCCTCGGGTTCGCACACTGACACCGGAGTCAGTGGCCCGAGTCGACTACAGCGGTTCTTCGCCCGTCTGGTACGGGAGATAAACTTCTAAACACCCGCGAATCTCCTGTCAGCGGGTTTATTGTCTGCCTTAAGGTGATTATATGTTGAGGACTGAACCGGCTGCTTTAATTTCCTAGTAAAGGGCAAGAACTGGCCAATAAGATAAGGGTTCGGATTTCATCACCGTTCCCTTCTTGCCCGCCTTAGGTAAACGAAACCTAACGCGAACCCAAGCTTAAAATTTGATTAGAACGAGACCGATAGGGTAACGAGCTTGGTAGGAAAATCTTTCGAAAAATATTGGTTACTCTTTTAAGCATACTTCAAAGTTCTTGATGGTTTCTGTAAGTTGAATGCGTGACTGCACCGCCTTGTAATACCGGTGAGGCTTTGGGTATCAAAGCTCCACTGAGATTCCCTCGCCTCGATTCAACTTACATTAGCTCGGATTGATTCCAGAGGGGTGTGCTCAAATTGTAACGAATTCCTTTTCGAAGGAATAGAAGCTGGTCTAGAAAACAATCTAAGTGGATCCATCATGCTTTTTTTTGCTAGATAAAATAGGCTTGTTGTGGTCGAGTCAGCCTTCTTTGTGCTTGTTTATATTTCCCCTGCAGTTAGGATGTCGAACTGGTATTATAATAGCCAATACAATGAGTATCCGACTGAGCAGCTTGGACATTATCCTTTTTATGACCATAGTGTGAATAGTGATTGGGAACGCGAAACTTTTGAAGGTTACGGGTCATACCATGGTGAGCCCAATTATTATCCACATGCGCACCGGTCATACGAGCAAGAAGACTATAGCACTAGTTCCTCGTCTTTGGAGGAAGCAATGAAACTATTGAAAAGTAGTCCTTTTTATGATCCTTCTGATAATTCCTCTTTACTAGAGTCAACACGTAAATTAGCTGAGTAAACACGTAAGTTAGCAGAAATGAATAACTTAGTTTTTGACGAAAGAGAACTTTCTATAGAGGAATCCCTCAAGTTGATGGCTGAGACGAACGAAAGACTTGCTCGAAATAATCTTACTTTCCAATATAGTGTTTCCAAAAAATACCCTTAAAAATGAGGATAGTTATTTGCATAATCAAGATGACGAGGTTAGAATTGGTAACACTACTTGTTTTGATGAGGTTCGATCATTTTCATGTTATTATAATGACGATTATGATGAGGATAGTATCGATGAAGAACATGAAATATGTAGGCATGGTGATCAGGAATTTGTTACACCGATTGAGCTTTATAATGATAGTACTGTTTCTAGTAAAAATCCAAATAATTTTACTAATTATTCACCTATTCAAAAGGACGAGGATTTGACTAGAGATACCCCCGTTTTAGATGATGTAGTATTTCCTGTCTACGAAGCCGATGATAGTTTTGAGGAACGAGTTTATTCGGAGAATATTGTTTTAGAGTCTAGAAATTTAGAAACATTAGACTTAGAAAAAGAAAATGAACTCGTAGAAATGAGTGAGGATGAACCCGACTTAGAAGAATCAATTGAACATTTTCAGGAATCCGATGACCTAGAAATTAGGAAAGTTGTGACCAGTCTTTCTAGAGACATAGAAAACTCTAAGTTTGGGGGCCTCCGTGTGCTTTAACTCTTAGAAAGTTCCCCCGTGAAGGACTTGACATTTGTGCCTCAACCATCTTACAAGATTATCTTCGTACACTTTTTCCTGAACCTAATGATGTCCAGAGAGAAACTCAGTTGTTAGAAACCCATCCTATGGTTGATGTGGTTAACCCAGGCTATGATACCAAGATTGACTTTGTTTTCCCACCAAATACTTTTCTTCCAATTGTGGGAACATTTGATTTTAATATGTGTCGGTTATTAAGTTTTGAGACTAAACCTAATTACTTTAGGAGAATAGGGTCGACACATTTGCTTAAGGAAGACCAACTCTTTCATTGTGGTTAGTTTTGTGAGTCAAGTCTAATTGACTTTAAGGATCCGCAGTTGTTCAGGTTATTGTTATGTGCTTCTAAGTTCCTACTTGAGTATTTCCAGACTCTACAACCTGGTCTTAAGAATCCTTCTTTTGAGGAAGTCCTGCCTATGAAAACATTTTATTTAGACCCTTTTATAGAGCCTGAACCTGAGCCACAACTAGAGATAGTTGTCTTAAACAAAAAGTTAAATAAGGGTATGTTCGGTATCTTCTTGGTATGCAGTTTCCTCTTCTTGTGGTTAACACTTTTTGATCCAGATGACCCACAATTATTCCGGCTACTTCTATATGATTCTATGAGGTGACTAATTCCTTCCGATGTCTGGCTGAAGACTTTAAACTTAGCACTTCTTGGGAGGTAACCCAATATCATGCAACGCGGTAATATCTTTCCTTAACTCTTTTGCTTCAAATGGTAACAGTTTCTCCTTGTTCATATGCTTTTAATTTTATCTTTAGAACATTGAGGACAATGTTAGATTTAAGTTTGGGGGTATGGGAGAAACTTTTTAGTTGCACTTTTGAAACTTCTAGCGTCACATGGTATCCGGTTAGCTAAGTTTACATACTGTTTCTCACCGAAAAGATAGAAATTGGAATGCTAGGGATAACAACTTATTGAGACATTAGAGAAAAAGACATTGAGATCTTTGAAATTCAGGAGAGAACTTGTTCCTTTTATAGGGTAACCGTGATGGACCTAACCATCCATGATGGAAAGGCAAGTAGGTCAGGAAATGCCAGAAAGACAGAGCAACCTCACAATGTAATCATAGTTACTGGATTACGACTCTCTCTCAGTAGAAACTTATCATCATCAACAGACAGAGCGACATCAAAATCTATGAAGAAAGTTGAAGACGTTTAAGGTTTAGAAGCAACAATAGAAAAGAATAATTCAAAAATCAAAGTTGAAGACTTAGTTACAAGAAGTTATAAGAGCAAATGATATAAGTTGTTGGAATTCATGATACCAAGACATCACAAGTTGCCAAGATCCAAGTTCTAAAGTCCTTCTCTCATGGCCATGTAAATTTTTGTCTTGTAATTTTTTGTTTTCAAAAAAAAAAAAAAAATGAATGAAAAAAAAAATGAAAAATGCAAAAATGAAAAAAAAATGAAACATCATTACGTTCTTTTTGTTCAATAAGGCCATAGGGAAGAAGAAATTTATAAGTCAAGCAAGAAATCGAAGAGAAGAGTTAATTGTCAAGGTTCTATGAGGTTCGAGATTTTATCATCAACAGTTGAAGACCGAAGAAGGCGTTGTTTCTACTGAGCACTGTGAGAGAGTCGAAGAAAGATGCATTTTGGTTTCTTTGTTAGTCTGCTTTCAATATGGCACAAGATCTTTCTAGCACTGGTTTAACTCATCACACGTAATTAGTCCAGCTGTGTAGCAGATGTCCCTCTCATTTTTATCTCTCTCCTAATCTTATCCAGCTGTAAAGCAGCGAATGCATCTTACAATGTTTATCTAGCTGTGTAGCGGATATATCTTTATCTAGCAGTGGTGTGGATGTGTCTCCCCTTTTCTTCAGTTAGCTTTAGAGCTGACACCTTTAATTTCTCTGGCATTCTAGTTACTTGGAGATAGGTTGAGAATATGTATGTCCTCATAGCTCTTTAGATACTTGTTACCAATCAGAAGTCATGGTTTTTGTGGGTACACCTCTGGTAAACCCTCCCGAGATTAACTCGGTTTTATTTTTTAGTTTTGCTCGAGGACTAGCAAATAATAAGTTTGGGGGTATTTGATAGACGCATTTATGTGTCTATTTTGTTCTCAATGTTCTGTATTGTTAGACTCGATTATATACTTATTGTGTTATTTTATGTTTTTGTAGATGTTTTTGGAAAAATAAGCTCTTGCAGCGAAATTGGCTCGAAAAGTGGTGTTTTACACCCCAGGATAGAGACTAAAAACACCCCACAAATGCGCCGGAGGAACCCAGAAAAAATGCTGGAAACACCCCAGAAAAATTACTTAAGGCACCCAAAGGACTTGTGTTATTCGGACTCCAACAACGGATAAGGGGCGACCACCGGATAAGGGGTGTTCTTCTTCTAAAATTCAAATTTCATTTTTGGCGGGAAAATTTCCCTCTTCACTAGCAGATTTTTGATCGAAGTTTTGAACGTGTTCTAGGGAGATTCTATGGCGAATTTTTGGTAGGAAGTTGTGATATGGCCTAGCAAACACGTTGTGGGCTTTTGGTTCGATCAGAATTAGCTAGAATCGGCTAGGCAATCCACGAGTTGCAAACAGGGAAAACACGTACAGGGAGAAGATATCCACGGGTTCTGGAAGAATTTGTACGTGTTCTGATGATGTGTAATGACTTGAACGACTTGTTGGAGCGTGACAAAGATAAACAGGGATAGTTTTCACGTAATTGACAGCTGCAGATACGTGATCGAGACAAAAAAAGGAAAGAAAAATATATCGTTTACTTCCGAGTAATGGGAGAATCTTTGGAGTGATTGAGCAAGATTTTATGAGGCTGTTGGGTATAAAAAGGATTCTCGAGAGTCAGAGAAGGGTGTCGAGAGTTTGGGGTTGAGGGGAGAGCTCAGGAAGCAGAAATCACGAGTTGCAGAAACTCGGTTCCTGCTGCTGCTGCTGAAGAACGCGAAAAACGGACGTCCAGGAACCGTCGTTCTTCAACAGTGACAACGACAGGTCTGCGTGGGTCATAGGTGTGGGTCTTAGAACCACAACGACAATAGCACTTCTCTTTTATCGTTCTTTTGTGACGCTTCCTCTGGGTCGCACATTAGCTGTTTACACCATTTTCTATTCTTCTCTTCATTGTAAACACTATTTGAGCAATAAATAAATATTTTGAGCGTGTTTTTATCATGATGAGCTAAACCCAATACTGGGACGACGGAGGAGGGTGAATTTCATACACGGGTAAATTTATTTTATTCTTTTTTATGACTTTTGCATTAATTTAAAATTGAAATATGATTTGAATTAATTGGTTGTTATTTAATTTGATGATGAATGATTAGCTTAGGTGTTTTGATACATCATGCTTAGGACTTACAATCGATGTTTTGAGAATCTATCTTGGCAAAATCAGAGTCCATGTTAATTTTATTGAGTTTTAAATTGTCAAAGAATATATGAATGAACCCTGTGTAGTGAATTCGGCCAAATCCTTAGTCCCAGTACCTCTCTCCCATTGTTAATATTTTTGTATATATAATTTTATTAAATCTAAAATTCCATTTCCTTCACAAGTCTGAAAAGAATCTTTTTACCACTATCACTACAACAATTTTGAAATCCATCAATGATCTAATGAAAACCGTTGGTGAACTCTGTGCAACTGGTTCTATAGATACAAGGTATAACTCCATCTTTAACACCCTTGTTCCACAAAAAGATCACATTGAAATCATAAAGGATCGTAGAACAATATGTCTCTTAACCAGTATGTACAAAATAATTTCAAAAGTTTTGGCTTCGAGATTGAAACTAGTTATATCCAAGTTGATATCGCATGTACAATATGCATATATAGAGGAATATAGATTGTGGAAGGCATTTTAATTTCCAATGAACTTGTAGACTCAAGATTGAGATCAGGAAATTCAGGAATTATATGCAAGATTGATTTACAAAAAAGAAATTTGGCAGAATTAATTGGAAATATCTTGAATTATGGTGAGCAAAATGAGGTTCAGTTCAAAGTGGTGCAAGTGGATAAAATTACGTCATTTTACTTCTTCTAGTTCAGTATTCATTAATAGCTCATTATTTGGCTTCTGTATAGGTTCTCAAAAGATTTAGGCAGGGATGTCATATCTCCCCATTTACTCTTCAACATAATAATTGAGGGTGTATCCATGTATTTTGACAAGGTTGCTCATATAAAATTATTTACTGGCTTCTCCATGTCTTCTACTAACATGAAAGTAAATCATCTACACCGTGCAGACAATACCATCTTCTTTGTTGATAATAAGAATGATGAACTGCATAATCTCTTCGCTGATTTACAATGCTTCGAACTCATTGTAGGAGTTATTAACTACGCTAATACCCATTAACAATGTTCTTAACCTGAAAACATGTGGTACTGATAAGATTCCTTTTAAGTATGTAGATTACCATTAGGTGCTAAGTCAAATTCCACGACTATCTAGAAATATTATTATGCAGAAGTTTGTTGCAAGACTCTCCACTTGGAATCAAGAAACTTTAACAAGAGGTGGTAAGTTGGTGTTACACCAATGTATATTATCTTCTTCGCCTCTTTAATAGTTTTCCTTACTCAAAACACCTTCTTCTATTATCAAGTAGATATAGAAGAAAATGAGAAAATTTGTTTGGGAACACAAATCAGCACTAAATAATCTCACTTGGTTAACTGGAAATTAATGTGTGCTTCTAATAAAATAAGAGAGTTAATAATTCTGAATCTGTCACTTTTGAACATGGATATGTTATATCCAAATGGAGTTGGAGGCTTGGAGTTGAGAAAGCTCAACTACGATATCAAATTATCGTATAAAAAAATAATGATGCTCCATTTTGTTGGGTTCAAGTAAAATCGTCACCCCTCGTGGTATTTCTTGCTGGAAATCTATAACAAATGTAAGCTACATGATGTCCTCAAACTCCACACTAACTCTCCATTCAGACGGGTATATATCATTCTCATTTGACTATTGGATTGGTTATTCGGCTCATTCCTTTCCTGACCTGGTCAGGTTTGTCATAAAAATAAATAAATTATATAGATAGTTTCTGCATATGGTAGTTGGTTATCTGATTTCAAAATAATACTCACTAGCACAAAACATAATCGTATTGATGAGTTGTTTCTAATAATTGGGTCTAAACCCCCAGTTATTAATAATTTGTCTGACACCAAAAGATAGAGTTTGGATACTTGTGGTACCTTTTCGCTGAGAACTTTATATTCGAAGTTGATTGTTGTAAAAAGGATTGATAACTTTCCATACTCCTTCATATGGAAACCAATTGTACCTCATTTTAGAATATTGTTTGGTTGAACCCACGAGTTTTGTTATCTCAAGCTTGTTGTCAATGTTAGTAGCACAAAACTATAGCTTGATTTCTATTATACTTAAGTCAAGTCCCGGACTAGGATTATAGTTAGATAGTTGAGTATCAAAGGAAATTACTGAATAACCCTCAAATACTGAAGACTAAAGATCAAACGAAGACATTTAGAGAACTTCGTCAACAAAGAGGTATGTAAAGACTGAACCATTCTATTTACTCACAAGGATTACCATTTTATCTATACGACACTATGTCGTATGACTTCTAATAGATATTGCAAAGAAGAAGTTTTGAATCAAGCTTGTCTTGTTAAAAATCTCGATTAAAGCAATGGATGTCCATAGGTCCTTAGCAATCTTAGTTCAAAACGATTTATTGGTCAAGAACTATGTTTATGGATCATTTGAAAATTTTCCAAGCAATGATATTTACATCTATGGCGGTTGAGGATGTTTCAAACATCAAAAATAAAGTTTTCAAAACTATTGAAATATGGACTCTTGAGGGTACACATACCCGCGTACCATGGTCATATGAGGTTATGAAACATAGGTAGGAATACATACCATATGCGCGTACCATGATGTTCTGAATTCGTGAATTGGGGGAGGAACGCACTCCCAGTACGCATACCTCAAAGGACTGAGTTCGTGAATAGTCTTAGGGTACGCATATCCAGTACGTACCTTAGCCATCTGAATTGAACTGGTTATAGGTATGCATACCTTTTCACGTACATACCCAGTACAAATTTGCAAATGCTCATAAACTATTTTCACAAATACGTTTAGCATTGCTACAACTCTCGTTTCCAAATTTAAGACATCTTTAATCACTAAAAAACCTTGTGTATGTGTATCATGATTAAAGTCTTAAGTTTTTAAATGAACACCATATTGCTTATTAGTTCTCAAGGCATACTTGCCATGAACTATCATTATACATGGTTCTGATACTCTGGACCATAATGTATATTCTTCTATGTAACTTCAAGACAAACTTCGAACATGCTTACATGAACTCCTAACAAGAGTTTCATCTATACATAGAAAGTGTTTGCCTGAATATCAAGTTATCTTAGCTTGAATTCTAAGCAACCCTAGTCTTGAAAAACTATAAATAGAGAGATTCAAACAACCAGGAAATTTATCCCCGACACTTATGTGTCCTAGTTGTTTGATAGAGTATTCATGTATGAACCTAGGTTTCCTTTGAGAAATATAATTATATTTACGACTTAAAGACTTCACTTAGGGATTCGTGAAGCCAGGTCTGACTATCTCTACCTTAATAGTTTGTATATCCCGATCTTGTTCTTTATGTTATCGAGGTTTTAGTAATATCTTTCAGGAACAAGATAGATAGAAATCACAAAGTTTTCTTTGTATTACACTATGTGATTTCTCAGGATAGATATCTAAATTCTTCTTAATTGATCGGTTTAAGATTGTTCTTGAGAGGTGGTTAATAATCCAGGCTTTTCATCTAATTGACTATGAGTGTTCCAGATTTGTGAGGTTTGCTATCTTTGTTTATCACAAACAGATTTCCAAGCCTAGACTTATTGATATAAAGGGACATAAATAGGTCTATCTGTTAGAGGCAAATTGGAATCAAAAGTCTTCACTTAGGCTAAAACAAATCTTAGGTTGTAAATGATGCAACTAAGGGAATCAATTGTATAGAGCCTTGCGAGGATCAAGAGACAATAAAGAGCACGACTGGAGCTGAATTTCTTGGAGGGTGAATTCGGTCTCAACTACATTCCAGTCTGAAGTCTGATAATAGGATAGTGTCTGTAGCGGCTAAATACAGTTCAATGTTCAAATGTGGACAAGATCTCGTTTTTTATTTTATTTTATTTATTTATTTATTTTAATTATTATTATTATATTATTATTAAAAAAATAAAGAAAAAGAAAGATTACAAAGAGTTGATGGGAAGCCTAGCAACAATATGGGCGCCAATACCTTTCTGAATGAAAATGCCTAGTCGGTGAAAGAGGGAACCACATATCTTATGATTCATATCATGTCTAACTAGGAAGTTCCGCAATCTCTTTAGAAATGAAATCATATCGTCACCTAAAACACCTAAAGTAGAAAACGCCAATACACTAAACCCATGACCATCTAGAAAACAAAATATTTTTATTATTATCATTATATTCGGCTCCAGGAGTAATAAATTGGCACATGCTATGGATGTTTTGAAGGCAATTCCAATCCCTGGGCTTAAATAAACTCTTGGGTCGCGCCATTTCAGAGTTGTTCTTCAGTACCGGATAGGTGTGCCCCTCTTCCCCGTCGATTTTGTGTGCCCTTGTTGTGGCTGCAACATTGATACTTTTGGGGACCATGCCATTCACTGTGCCAATGAAGTAGGCCTAAAATTTCGACACGACTTAGTGCGTCACGTAGCCATGGACATATGCCTCAAAGCTGGAGTTACAACTAGAAAGGAGGTTTCTTTGGGCTTTATTGTAGATGGGAAAGAACTTAAACCTGCAGAGATTATGGTATATAATTGGGAGACCGGTCGGGACACTTGATTTGATGTCACTGGCGTTTCACCCTTTTCTGGAGATGGTCTTCGGAGTTTCATACCGGGAAGGGCTATCTCTGCAGCTATCAATCGCAAGCGTACCAAATATATGGACACGTGCACATCTCATGGTTATAGTTTTGGTGTCTTAGCCTTTTAAACTCTAGGTGAATTAGGTGAGGACTTTGTTGTTTTTCTGAATAGATTGAGAAACTGCTTGGCTAACTATGATACTAACTATAAAGTAGGCAGTTCTCTATTCCAAAGGATAGGTTTAGCTATCCAAAAAGGTGTTGGGGCGCAACTTGTTGCCCGCCTCCCAACCAACTCGGTGTAAAAAAAAATTTCCTTTTTCCTCTTCTTATTATTATTAAAAAAAATTGTGCAGTTTTTCTTTTCCGCATTATATTGTTTTATCTTTATAATAATTATAACACAAGTAGTACGCAATCAATTATAGTAGATAAGTCCATCTTGATTGTAATCAATTACGAGACTCGTTATTGTATAATTCATATCTTGAAGGATAGATAACAAGTTTCACACTTGGCAGAATTCAGATTCAATTATTTGGATATGATGAGATTGATCTTGGATGTTGATTTTTTGAGATCTTCCAAGTACTCTTATATACAATCAGGTTCACAGACTTTGTTTTCTTGACTTTCTGATTGTAAAGAGAAAGAGATATAAAATATATATACATATATTACTCAAGGATCATTAATTTGGTTTATTTGCAATTGTATTAGGTTTTGTCCATACAGGTTGCCGGGAAAAAAAAGTTGGCGGTGTACTTAGTACCCTCTCCTTTTCACCTCCTAAAATTAAATTTCTGATGTGTTGCCTGGTCTATCACAAAGTAAACACCATATGTTACATAGAAAAGGCTTTGAGATTTATAACTCTTGTTTCTCTCTGTGGTAATGAACCAGAAACACAACATCATTTATTCTTGCACTCTAAGATTGCTCATAAAGGTGTGGTGCATGCTAATACCTACTACTAATTGGTCCTCAGTTTTCCACAATCAACAAAAAATCTAGCTCATTGTTAACACTGTTTCATACTTATCTCAACAAGTTAAATTAATTTGGGATTTGATGACGACAGTTCTTGTATGGATTTTATGGAAAGTGCGTAACTGTAGGATCTTTGAGAAGAATTATAAGTTCAAGGTCGATAAGGATTTGGATATACATGCAAAAATTTTACTTTTATCTTGGGCTACTGCAAAAAGATTAGGGTGCATTTTAGTCTTCATTGAGATTTAATTTATTTGTCTAGCTTCGATGTCACTGCTAAGAAATATATAATTTCTTTTTCCACATATTAGGGATTGTTATTTAGAAAGAAGTAGGAGCCCAGATTTTCGCTAGGATTCCTTCCAATTTTCTGAAATGATGTATTCGTTTGTATAGTAAACAAATATTTTCTTTCCTATTTTAATAGTTTTTTTTCTTCTTTTTAACTCTGGTAGACACCCTGTAAATTCTCTACCTCAAATAATTTTTTCCTTATGGTAAAAAAAATTTGATACAACTTCATTATTTATTCATTCATAGAGGGGTGTCAAAATATAAAATATATGTTGGTTAGCATGAAAAATATTGTTAGTTGTTATGCCGTATACTATGTCGTGCATTGGTTATTTTTATGAACGCACATTCTTAGCTTGTCAGTTATTCTATGCAATGCATGTTTCAAAACCATTTTTTACATTAGTCATTCTCATGCATAGTACATTATGTTGTACATTGGTTATTCTTATGCAATGTGTGTTCAATTTTAATGCACTGGTTATATGTGTGCAACTTTAAGTGTACTTTACTGGTTTTATTACAATGTTTCTAATCTTATTATTTTTAAATGGAAAAAATTGATTGCAAATTTGTGCACCAATGTCCAATTCATTTTTATTAAAAAATATTCATGAAATGTACTGTGTACATACATGTACTACTCATCCTTGAAAAACATCTCAAAGAAAATAGCAATTCGGAACAATCCATGGATAAATCAGTGGTTCAAAAACTTATGCATCATATATTCTACTCTCCTATTATGTAAAAAATTCATAGAAAATAATGGTGCACAAATTTATCCACTGCATGCACTATTCGTCTTAATGAAAACATTTCAAAGTTGATAACAACTCATACAAGCACATAGAGAAAACAATGTATGTGCAGATGTTATTTTGTACTTACAACATTTCGTACCACTATTCATTCCAGAATCAGGTTGGACTTTTGAGTCTAACTTAGTCTCATTTTGACTGAACTAGAATTTTCCAATAAACCTTATTTTGGGTCTACTAAAAAATTGCACATTCTAGTATTTGATTATGCTATATAGTGTGAGGTGATATGAGGTATCCTAGGAGTAGGTAACTCATTAAGTATTAGGGACGACACAAAAAGACAAAAAAGGTCACCCAAGCGTAAATCTAAGCTACCCCTATCTTCGATTTTTCGAAATGGCCAATATGCCCTTATACAGTCGGTAGCAAACACAAGAATCGGTAGGTAGATATGTACTAAGTTGTTCCCGATTAATGTGTGGATATTTCGGCTAATATGCCCTTTTATAATCGGTAGATAATCTAACTTATAAACTTACCGATTATAAATAGCCCCGGATTCAACCTTGGCCAAATTCCATATGTTTTGAGGGTACACAGCCAACTATAACCATTTGGTTCGTGTTGTGGATGTAGACATAATCGTAAATCAAATAGGTTACACAACCTCCCGATTATAGGTTGCCCCAAAATGAGTTTTTTCTAAAATCCTTGATTAATGAATTTTGGAATCTACCGTAATCGGTAGGAATTATTACTTACAACCCTACCGATTATAAGGAGCCCCGAATCGAACCTTTGCCAAATTCCATAGGTTATGAGGGTACAGAGCCAACCATAACCATTTGGTCCGTGTTTTGGATGTAGACATAATCGGAAATCAAACAGGTTACAATAACCTCCGATTATAGGTTGCCCCAAAATGAGTTTTTCCTAAAATCCTTGATGTAATGAATTTTGGAATCTACCGTAATCGGTAGGAATTATTACTTACAACCCTACCGATTATAAGGAGCCCCGAATCGAACCTTTGCCAAATTCCCTAGGTTATGAGGGTACAGAGCCAACCATAACCATTTGGTTCGTGTTGTGGATGTAGACATAATCGGAAATCAAACAGATTACACTAACCTCTAATTATAGGTTGCCCCAAAATGAGTTTTTTCTAAAATCCTTGATGTAATGAATTTTGGAATCTACCATAATCGGTAGGAATTATTACTAGCGATTATAGGAAGCCCCAAATCGAACTTTTGCCAAATTCCATAGGTTATGAGGGTACAAAGCCAACCATAACCATTTGGTTCGTGTTGTAGATGTAGACATAATCGGAAATCAAAGACAATAACCTCCGATTATAGGTTGCCCCAAAATGAGTTTTAAATTTAGAAATCTACTATAATCGGTAGATATTTTAACTTTCATACCTACCGATTATTGTCAAAATAGTCGTTTCAGTTCAAACCAAATATATGAAATAGCCGTTGCAGTTTTTTGGAAAAAGAAAAAAGAGCCGTTGCTCCCTAGATCTATATAAAGAAACTCAAATGTATCAACCCATTTGCACCAAACTCATTCCTATCTTCAGTTCTAAGTTTGAAAACAAAAACATGGATATTTCTTTTACCGAAGAAGAAGATTGTGCTATTTATAGAGCGTACGTTATGGTAACTACTCATGATCGTGTTCACAAGCTCCAAAAATCAGAATCCAAAGAGCAGTTATGGAACCGTGTCTTAATGGTATTTGAGGAGTTGGATGGTAATCGAATTCGAAGATCATTCAATGACATTAAGATGAGAAAGAATGCGCTCGATAAGGAGATTGACAAACTTGAAGATGAGGAACGATTTGTTAGGAACGCTTTTCCTTGGTGGACGTATGAAAAACGAGTAAGTATCTTTGTAACTCCGACTCACATTAACATAAGTTAGTACTAACTTGTTACTCATTCGTAATTTCAGAGAAATCTTGCTGATCGCCGGTATGTGGACCTCTATGATAAACGATTTGAACATGAAGGATGTTACAAAATCAAGAGGGACAATTTCTATGGTCACTGGAAGTTATGATCTTTTTGAATACCTTTATTGTCAATTAGGAGTATGGATTTAGGTTCTATTAATGTGATTGTAACGTTAAGGTCTTTTGAACTTTATGTAATGCATGTAATCGGAAGCATATTAATATAAAAGGATCCCCGATTATGCTTAATCGGTAGTTTATTTTTTTAAACAAGCAACCGATTCAAATAATCGAATATTTTATGAGTTAGCTTTTTATCCGATTATGGTGTTGTTTTGATACAGAAAACAATATTTTTTTAACATATAATAATCGGAGGCACAATATAAACTATACCTACCGATTAAGGTAATCGTAATTCAAGGAGTGATTTAAATTTCCGATTATGGTGTTGTTTGGTTCCAGGAAGCAAAGTTTTTTCACATAGAATAATCGGAGGAACAATATAAACTAAACCTAATGATTCCCATAATCGGAATCCCATAGGTACATTTGCTTTCCGATTATGGTGTTGTTTGGATACAGAAAACAAAGTTTTCTTCACACAGAATAATCAGAGGAACAACTAAATTAGAAAGCTTCCGATTCTTACAAAATATTTTGCAAAATCTCCAGAATCGGTAGATTCATAATATACAAAGCTCCCGATTCTGACCAAAAAAATGCAAAATCCCCAGAATCGGAATATTTATATATAAACTTAGCTTCCGATTGTGCTACAAAATTCAACAGTTTCATATCTTTTCATGTGATTCGCTTGCGAGTCATCGTTAAATGCATAAACATAGGAATAAAACCATTCATAATCCATAAAAGGAACCATTCACAAACCATAAACATAATGTACCAACTAATAATCCGACACAAACTTTGAAAACGACATAATCCGAGTTATCCATAAAGTTAACAACAAACATAGAGAGTTTACAACATCGAGAGTTTACTAGTTCTTTTTTCCTTTGACTTTGCGACCTTTACCACCTCCATGACTTGGACCAACATCATCATTGGTTTCATCAACTTGAGTGCTCGATGACGCCCGAGTTCTTTTGTTCACCTTGGTTGCAGGTTTCTTTTGCAATTTTCCCCGAACTGAGATGCATACGCTTCATTGTCAACGTTATCAATTAACTCTTGGTGCTTTCTTATCTTCTCAATTGACACAGGCTCTCCGGATTTTATGCAATTAGTGCACCATTTGGACAAACTCTTGAACCTGCTCATCTGTCTTAAAACATAGCATACCATCAAACGGTTATTACTCTATTTTGACCCATAATATTAAACTAAATTAAGAAAACAATACGTACCAATCTATCAAAACCCGGAGGGTTGTCTTTGAGGATACTCTTGTAAGGAGATGTGGGCTTTGGTTTAAGATCACGGATTACATGAATATGAGAAACATTCCGGTACTAATCCATATAGTTGGGAGCATTTTCAAAACCTTGGTTAGCTGGCCTTCCTTGGTTGATCAAGTAATGCTCCCTTCTATCCAAATGGAATTTACAGGATGGTTTACCCTTGTAAAACACCGTGATAGAATCTTTATCAGACTTGCACTGCTCCAGATCCAAAGAGAAATTTCCATGGATTTCCTCCTTTGATATACCTTGTACATAATCGTGTTGTCGCATCACCCTTGAGGCATTGTACATCACATATCCTGTGGGGTTCCACAAAGGTCCAAAATAAAGGGCCAAATCGGAACGAGGCGGTATATGTCCTTTAGCTCGGTCTTCCTTGTATGGATCAAAGCATACGTCTTGGGCTTTCAGTGAGTCCAAAATCTCCCTCAAAAACGAATCAGCTGCTGCTCCTTTTTCCTAGAATGGTTGTCATCGAAGACGTTTTTTTTTCCTCTAGGGTCACCTTCCTCCCACCGCGGGTTTTCAATGGCCAATTCCAAGATAGGGAAGTGTCGTAGATCCATATCTATATTGTCATTTTTGCAAGTATTAGGAAATTGATTCTTCAATGGTAGAAAAATAAAAAAATTAGCAAGTGTATAGAGTTAATAAACAATACCTGTAGTAGACTCACGTTCCCGGACACTTGGCTAATTCCAAGCCTCGACGCCTTTCTCAACTCTTCCATCAACCACGCATGGCATGTTGTTCCCCAAGAGTACTCATGCACTTTATCGAGAGGATGCAGAAGTTGTAAAAGGTTGGCGTCGACCCGATTGCCACTGGTATTGAGGAAAATGACACATCCCAATACACATAGGAGATATGCGGTGGCCGCGTGGTTCACTTGCTCATCAGTTAAAGTTCCTTTATCTTCTTTCTCCTTGGTCCCCTTGAACATATCCATCAGAGTACCAGTGTTGAACTGTCTAGTTCTATACTTCATGCATCTATTGAACTCAGTTTTTTGATGTTTCTTCATCCCAACCAAAACAGTCCTTAGTTAGAGAATAAAGTTTGTCCCACTCCAACTGCTTTGTGTACTCAGCCCTGATAACTTTGCCATGAAAAGGGAGCCTTAGAATCTCCGCTACATCATCTGGGGTAATCGTCATCTCCCCAAACGACATATGGAAGGTGTCGGTCTCAGGATAAAGTCTCTCCACAAATGCCGACATACCCACACGGTCATGTTCCAACATAGAGTTCTCGGCAGCATCAACCAACCCCGAATATGCAATAATTGTCTTGAACCTTTCGCATTCATCCTTCAAAGGCTAATCCAACATTTTAGTTGGTGCGGCGGTGGGTTTGAGTATACAAAACGCATCAGAATGATACTATTAAACAAAGGACAAGTTAAAAAAAAAATTAGAATAACCTAAAACTATAACCCTTAAAACTATTATAAAGAAAAAGATAATACGTAAATAAAATGGATACGATTATTACCTCGGTTTCATATATTTCTTTGGCCCAGGAGTCTTTCTATCCAAATAAAAATTGTCCTCCATCCTCCGACATCCCAAGGATTACGCCTTCTGGAATATCCCTCACCTTCAGTTCTTGTGGGACAAGGTGTTTCGCTTTCGTTCGAGGAGGATTTTTCTTTTCGGCTTCTCCTTCTTCTGGTACTCTATCTTCCGGTGCTTCTAGTTGAATTTCAGTTTCTGATTGTGGAGCACCTTGTTGAAAACCTTCTTGAACTGGTTCTGATTGAGGGGCAGTTGGTTGAACTGGTTCTGATTGCGGGGCAGATGGTTGAACACCTTGTTGACTTGCTAGTTAAGTTCCATCTTGAGCACTTGAAGTGGCTTGTGCAATCCTAGCTCTCCTTGCACTAGCTGTCAAGTTCCTACGCCTTTCCTTCCTTGCACTATCTGAGAGAATTGCATCTTCGGCTTTTTTACCTCGCCTATTGTTGTAGTATTTTGATTGCGGTAAATAAGGATTCGTTGCTCGGACTTGAAAATATTTTTAAAACAAAAATATATACAAAATTTGTCACAGGATCAAGAGATGCTAGGACTCAGGATTCCACCAATTCTTATACTCATGCGAATCAACTATTAATTCTAGACAATTATAGCTTATAATGATAATAAATATCGACTCTTTTCTTTGCGAAAAATAGATTTTGTAAAATATTAGATGTAAATCATAAGCATGATGCATCAAGAATCTCATGGATTAAGCATACATCATCAGACAAAATCACAAATAATCAATAAAAATCATAATTCCATTCATAATAGTGCAAATAGTCATAAAAGAATTAATAAAAATTACTCATGCATAAAGAATGGTTTCTTCCATCATCCCAGTATTGGGGTTTAGCTATTCATATTAATCATACACTCAAAATATTAATTCAAAGATCAAAGTGTGATCAAAAGTTATAAAACAGTGGTTCTGTGACCCACAAAATACGTCCAGAAAGAAACGGTACCAGGGAACTGCAGTAAAACAACGACACTCCGCTGCTGCTGTTGACGCTGCGGAAAATAAGACTGCTCTGTGCAGTCTGTCCTTCGTGTTCTTCAAGGTCCTCTAACGGCAGCAGCAGCAGCAGGTGGGAATTGTTGTTAATCCTTCTTCTTCGCTCCTCTGCGTCCCAAACCTTCCCCAAACTCTTGATAAACTTTCTATGACGTAAACCCACTCTTATATAGTCCTCAAATCCCCCAAAAATCTCTACTAACAGCGACCATTCTTTTTATCCTTCTCCGCATGCAGTTGAGAGAAAATCTCTCATGTGACTCTCTACGCGTGCTGTTAGCTATGAAATAGCAACCAAACTATTCTTAGGACTTTAACATGACCAAGTGTGTGTATTTCCAGCGTGAAAGTCTCCCAAAAATCTCTCACAAAATATTTGAAGCTAAACAGAACTTACGTGTCCTGTTTGAGCTTTGATCTCTTCTTCCGGCTTATCCAGCCCAATTGGTTGGGTTAAATTGCTTGTAACAGGCCTGTTTAGTCATATCACACCCAATCCAACCAAAGTTAACGATTGAATATCCCTAGAATCACGTCAGAATCCGATCTCCAAATCTGCCAGTTCTGTAACATGCTTTCCCGCCAAAAATGCATTTTTGAAAACGTGAAGAAATGTGACCTTCCCCTATCCAGTCCCGGTCTCCCTTTAGCATACGTCTGGAAATGGGTCACCCCTTAGTAATTAGGTTACCCCTTATCCAAAGTGAGAGTCTGTATAGTAATTTTCTCCCACGAGCGCAAAAACCACTTTTTAGCCAATTTCGCCGCAAAAGCTTATTTCTCCAAAAATACCTACAGGGACATAAAAAGCCATAATAAATATAAAATCGAGCACTAATAATATATACAATTGAGATTATATAAGACACAAAAATGTGCCTATCACCTATCCCTAAACAACAAAAGAAAGTACAACAGGTTAGTGAACATATGTTACCAAACTATATAATCGGAAGTTAATCTAAATCCAGAGTCCCGAATATAAATATTCGGTTGGTTGAATTAACCATTAGCCTCCGATTGTACATAATCGGACACTTCAGCTGACCATAAGCTGCCGAATACGGATGATCGGAAACAAAAGAACATTTTTGTTGTTCGAATGTAATTATCCTATACATTATAATCGGACGCTACATTTCAACATAATCTTCCGAATTCTCATAATCGAAAGTCAGAAACAGTCTACCCTACCGAATACATCACAATCGGAAGCCTTACAAAACTAACTTCTACCGAATATGCATCACTTTGTGTCCAGAAATTACTAAAGTGGTTGAGCCTAAATAATCGGAATCAAATTACAAAACATATTACACGATTACTGCGTCTCTAATACTTATTCTTCCATATTATATTCGAAAGGCAAAAACACATTTAACTTCCGATTATGGTCGATATAGTCTCAGTAATGAAAAACGTTCTATAATCGGTAGGAAACCTAAATATTTACCACCCTAATATGACCAATGTTCTTGTGAAATGAAGAATTCGACCACAATCGGAAGTTTAAAACAATAACTAAACTACCGAATCTGGGTAATAACCGAAAACCCTAAGAAAAAAAACATGGGATCGTCGAATTGAAGCATTAGAAACCAAATTAATGGTAGAATCTTACCTAATTGGGGCCATTTAAAGTTGCCTGAGAGTTTGGCTATCAGAATCACCTACTTCAGGGACTTCATCTTCTCCGTGTTCTTCGGGTTCGTGAGTTAAAACCTCTTTATTACAGGCATGAAATCCAATGTTTGGATCCTCAACGCAACAAACATGTTTGGTTTTAGCTTTCTTACGTTCCTTTTCTTTCATCTTTATAGAGAATAATCAACGATGATTCGATTCGACGATTAACGATAACGATGTATAACGGCGTAGTTCAACGAGGGAGGAAACTTTCTCTCTGTTGTCAGAAGGGAAGATGAGAAGAGGAGTTGAAGTTGAAAAGAAATGAAATGAAATGAAATGAATTTAGGTTGACGCTGGTTTTATCGGTCAAACGGTTAATAATCGGTAGAGATTGTTACTTATAACCTACCGATTATAGGAAGCCTCGAATCGAACCTTTGCCAAATTCCATAGGTTTTGAGGGTACAGAGCCGACCATAACCATTTGGTTCATCTTTTAGATGTAGCCTTAATCGGACGATAAATAGATTACCAAACCTCCTGATTATAGGTTGCCCCAAAATGAGTTTTTTTCTACAATCCTTCATGTAAGGAAATTTGAAATCTACCATAATCGGTAGGATTTGTTACTTGTACCATTCCGATTATGGCAAGCCCTAAATCGTTAGCTTGGACAGTTTTTTATTCGTCCGATTATATAGGAGCCCCAAATTTCAACATTGCAAAATTTTAAAGATCTCTTATTTCTATACTTTAACAATCCGTAGTCTCGTGAGGTTCTTGTTCCTACCGATTGTTATAGAATCCAGATACGTGTTTGGCACAAAATCGATACTAATCAGTAGTATCTTTCCATTACTAAACTTCCGATTTCGTTATACTAATCGGGCACAAAATAGCCTCTGATTATGTAAGGGCATTAATGTATTCTCCGTGTTTTTGTGCATCCCTTAACGTTGTATATGGGTTGGGAATAAAAAAGTCGCCCCTAATTCTTTTGGGGTCGCCCCTAACAATGCCAGGCTTTGTTGATATTTTTTTTAATTATTTTCTTACATATTTCTTTTGTTATAAGAACTTGAGTCTGTTCTAGTTATTATTATGGTCGGCTAGCTTTATCTTCTATGTTCTAGACGAACCCATGGATTGTTCATATATGGATATTAACATAAAAGTTCGGTTAGTTTTTATGTTTGGGGCGAGCCTAATAAGTTGTTCATATACGAAGAACAATATATAGGTTCAATTAGGTTTTATTTTATTTTCTCTATTTTTTATGTTCCATCTGAATGCATTGATTTGTTCATATAAGAACAACATAGAGATTCGACTAGGTTTTATTGTTATTTATCAACATAACTTGAGGTTCAGCTAGTTTTTACTATTTATGTTCTATACAAACCTAACGAATTATTCATACACTATGAATAACGCAGAGGTTCAGTTAGGTTTTATCGAACTTGAGGTTCGACTAGTTTTTATTTTTTATGTATTCTAGCTGAACCTAGTGTGAGGGTTTTAGTCTTACTACCTAATAACTTTATTTTGTACATATTAACTAAAACATGAATTTTTGATAAAACCCAAAACACAGTTCTTTCCGGTCCAATGTAGTTAATCTCAGCGAAATCTCCTCGCCGAAATTGTCGAGGAGATTTCGCCAAAATTGTCGGTCTTAATCCATTACTGAATGAGTCTCTTAATCTTGGCGAGACAAGATTTTACTGAAAAACTTGACGAGACGACTGAGATTTCCAAGACAAATAACATACAAAAAATTAGTAATAAAAATCAAATCCAACCCCTAAAAAGTTCGATATAATTTTGAAAAGTTTATATCGTTTCTTTATATATATGCTCAAGCTTAACATATGTAAAGTGTGTGAAGCAAACATGTACATTACGGATATAAAGTTCGGAAATAAAGATTTTGAGAATTCATGGAGAATCAGTCTACAATAAAGTTGTCTCAATGTTTTGGTCCCGGTCGTGACAAGACCGAAACCTGAAATTGACTACCTTATTCCGGTCATTCCATCTAGAAATGTGTTTGTTATTTGCTGACTCGGAGTCTGAATCTGACTCGGCTCGAGTCAAATATCAGACCGTTTGTTTTTTTATTTTGAGTCGGACCTAACTCGTGATCTGACACATACTTAACCCCTGACTGGGACCCATTTAAGTCAGAGAATAAAATCTCCTGACTCATGGGACCAAGCTACTGACACACATATATTTGGGTCAAATGAGTCACATCCGAATCAAAAAACAAACATATTGAGTCATATCCAAATGAGTCGGGTGATATCAATCAGTTCTTGACGGGTCAGAATCAGATGACTTACACCATGTTTGTTTACTCCTGACTCATCTGAGTCGTCTGGATCTGAATCATCTGGATCTGAGTGAAATTACCTGACTCATCTGAATCTGAGTCGATATGTTTGTTTTGAATCAGATCTGACTCATCTGACTCGGAAATAAGTGAGTCAGTGGTTTGGTTCCATGAGTCAGGGGTATTTTGTTACCTGACTCAAATGAGTCCGAGTCAGGGGTTATGTCTGAGTCAGAGGTCGAGTCAGATCTGACTCAAAATGGAAAACAAACGGTCTGACTGCTGACTCGGTCCGAGTCAGGGGTTGACTCAGATTCAGACGCCAAGTCAGCTGCAAACAAACAAGTTCTTAGATGAGTCAGGAAAAAACGAACAAGGTGTAGGATGACCCATGATGGGTTGGGCCCGCCCAGGATAGTTGAAGTGACTTGGTAGTTGTACTTGTATGCGCGAGGTGTGTGCGCCCCAGGCCAGGCCCCCAAGTAACCGGATTTTATTATTTTTTTGTTTTTTCATCCTTCTCGCCGAAACAATTAGAGACAGAGAGATTCTGCAATGGCAACTCTAACGAGAATTTGCAAGACAGGTCGATCATGGCGAACTATCAACTCCATCAGAACCCGAATTTGTTCTCCACCTCTTGCAAATCGAGGCGTATGCTACGGTACTGCTACCTTAACTTTCTCCGTTGTATATGTACTTTTTTCACCAGTAAAGATCACTGTTTTTTCTGCTTAATTTAGTTCTATGTTGTTTTGAAAAAAAGTAGTGATTACCACTGGACAGCATATTTTTACAAGAAATACAGTATAAATGTTATGATATAAGTTTTATTGCTTTTTTGAATAGTTCTAGATATGCATAAACCCTAACTCGATTAAGACATTATCCCGAAGCACTGTGCAAACATATTGGCCTGAAACTACTCCAAATTTTTAAATAATCAAATTGTAACATAAAGTTGGTGTTTTAGTAAATCAGTTTATCAAATTTCTTGAACTAAGCTGAGTTTTCATTATTGAAAATGTGAAGAAATATGAAAAAAAGAAATGATCTATTGATCCTTAGGCTGTTATGGAATGATGAGTTTGTTCAAGCATTGCCACTTGCCTTACAACCCATGATTATAGGATATCATCCCTTCATTTGGCTAGACCCTGAACCCTGAAATGGGGAGCAAAAGCAAGGCTATCAAATGTAGTTTGTTTAACTAAGTTTTACTTTGGATGACCCACATTTGCAGGGAATTACGAAAGTTTAGCGTGTATCAGTACCACGGCATCAGAGAAAACGAGAACTGAATCAGTATCAGAATTTCCGGAGTTTTTTTCAGTGTTGCCTGTTTTCCTTGCTGGTGGGTTTGGCATGGGAATGCTAAATATATCTCATGCTGATGCAAATGAGGTGGGCTAGTTGTTTGCTTTTATTTTTCTTCTTTAATTAGCTTATTTGGTGTATGTAATTGAGTTGATTTGATGTCGGTCTTAGCTTTCTGCAGGCAGATGTTCAAGCTCCGTCAGCAGAATCTCCTTCTACAGAAACTCCTCCATCCGACTTTGAAAGTCTCGAGAAAATCGTTAGGCACGAACGACTTCGTTTAGAGGACTTACTCAAAAGTAAAGGAATGCTCCGCGGTTCTTATCCTCCATTCAGTGTTGCTGTTAAGGGTCAGAAGGTGAAGAAATGCACACATTTAATTCCAATTTAATATGACGCACATAGTAGATTTATTTAATCTTTAAGAATTTATCTAATAGGCTCCAGTGCGATATAATCATATCATAGGTCACGGTCAAGTTTCAAATTCCTCCTACATGTGAAGCATCACATCTCATTGTGGACATAGTGTCACATCTCGGATTGACAGCTGAAAAGCATGGCGGTGGCTCAGATATGGTATTGCGTGCTTGGGACAGGTTTGTAAAAGCACCAGAGTTACAAGCCCTATTGTACGAAGGCTCTTCTCCCTAGTTGTGGTCGACCTGATTGACTACTAAAGTTTCAAATAGAATATTAAGAGTTATCACTGTTCCATCTTGTCTGTTGAACTTGTATGAGATAAAGTTACATGCCTATTCTCATTATGCCTTTCTTTTTTTCAGTCCAGCTGCATGGCAGATGACACTCAACAGCCCAAGAAAGAAGGAAGTTCAAACGGATAAAGAGCTTTTGGGAGACAAAGATGACAATGAGGGAGATTTGTGCGTCTTTATATTTCAGTCACTCATCAGCTCTGAAAATGCAGTTAGTTTTCGTACTCTTTTATGCAGCTTAAGATGTTATTTTTATTTTGAACTCTGTTTTTTTCTTTATATTTGATTGGTTAGCTTCTTCTTCTGGTATAGTTTTGGACCTTTTTATTTGATTTTAGGAAATTGAGTTCATAAAGAAGGGAAGTTTTAACACGGAGGAGCTTGATGCTTTGGTGTCTGCATTGAAATTAGCTGGTTCAAGGGTAAAAGCCTCAGAAAGAAAACCAAGGGGATATCCAGACAGCCGCGGCAACAGAGTAGATTCAGCTGCTGAAAAATCAGTTGCTGCTTTGGAGGCCATGGGTGTTAGAGTTTTTGGTCTTAAAGAATTTCCTGCAATCTCTTCAACTGGTGACATAGCATGGGAGAATATTGCGGGATATGATCAGCAGAAACGGTATGTAGAAACAAGGGCTTCAACATTTGAGGATTGAATGTTTTCCTTACTGGTGACTTCAGAATTCAGATCTACTTCTATGTTTACACATAATATAACGTACTGAAATAATTTGCTCATCTTTCTATTGTTTGCAGTGAAATTGAGGATACAATATTATTGGTCCTGCATAGTCCTGAAGTATACGATGACATTGCTCGTGGCACCAGGTGTAAGTTTGAGTCTAATAGACCTCGAGCAGTGCTTTTTGAAGGGCCACCAGGTTTGTCTCGCACTTCAGTAGTGGCATTTTAAATGGTAGACATGCTTGACATTGGTCCAGTTATTCTATTCACCTTCAAATGAATAAGAGATAATTTTAAAAAGTTACGTGTTGGCATTTCTCAATAACACTGGGAGAGTTCATGTAATGCTCTTTGGTGAACAATGCTTCACATAATTGTTTCCTCTACTAGCTAACTGATATGGTGCTTTCTTTTTCTATCCTGCTTTACTATTTCTAACTCACTTACCCTAGATTTGTTCTAAGTCTTTTACTGTTTCCATTGCAGGAACAGGGAAGACATCTTGTGCTCGAGTAATTGCTAATCAAGCTGTAAGTTAATGGAAATTCTTCTTCTTCTTCCTATTCTTATAAATGACCAGCTGAACAGACAGTTGTTAATTGTGCATATGTATCCCCAAAACCATTATCAGTGTACTTGGGTGTTTTACTAAACTAAATCTGCATATTGTCCAGCTAAACTGAATCTACAAATCAGTATCATATAGTAGTTCTCTTCCTCAGTTTTACTGGAAGTATTTTTTCTGATTATTCGCTTCTGCCATACCAGGGTGTTCCCTTGTTATATGTGCCACTTGAAGTTGTGATGTCAAAGTACTACGGGGAAAGTGAAAGATTGTTGGGGTCAGTGTTCTCACTTGCAAACGAGCTTCCTGACGGGGCAATCATTTTTCTAGATGAGGTAATCAGCTTGAACTATGATTAAGCTCTACAGCCTTAAAATTGATCGGGATTAGCATGTGGTTACAGTTTGGTTGTTTCCGAGTTTCCACTTCTGTTATTTTCTGAGTAGTTTCTTCATCTTAAGGCATGCTTTGGCGATTAAGTTTTTGATATGTTTTCTTTTATCTCACAGGTGGATTCTTTTGCTATTGCTCGTGATGATGGAATGCATGAAGCCACACGTAGGATTTTGTCAGTGTTATTACGACAGGTACCCACAAATGATTTCTGGAGATATAGTACTGAAGTGGGATTGACTTTGTGTTAGTTATAAATTTCCCTGGTACCATCAGATGATACTGGGGAAATTCGATTGCAGATTCAAGATTCTCATGCAGTTGTTATTGCTAATTCGTTACCGTCTTTGGAATTGCACATCTGTCCAGATTGTGGCAGGTTGAGAGTGATATTATGGTCACAGAGAACAACTTGGATGTATGAAGTTAAAGATTTTGATAAGAATGATTATACTTAGATGCTGTAATAAAACCACTGGCATTTTGAAACTGTGTCAATCAGCTATTTAGGTCACACATATTTATACCTTCATGTTGTGCAGTATCTAATCTAGATTCAACGAGCTCTGCCCTCTGCAGCACAATTTTTTCGATTCATGCCTTGGTTGATACAACTTCCATTTTGTGGTTCCAGATTGATGGATTCGAGCAGGAGACAAGAGTGGTGGTGATTGCTGCAACCAATAGAAAGGAGGACCTTGATCCTGCTCTTATCAGGTTTATGTGTACACTGAATTCTGTGTACAAATCGTATGCTTATCAATGCTTCGTAGTCTTACAACTATGTTTTTGTTTCTTTTTATCAGTCGGTTTGACTCGATAATTACGTTTGACCTTCCCGATCAAGGGACCCGTGAGGAAATAAGCGCCCAATATGCGAGGCACTTGAAAAAACCTGAATTGATTGAATTCGCTGCAGCGACTGAAGGGTGAGGCTTTCAAACTTGTCTCATTTTTCTTGTCAAAAATTGGGTTTTGACCGATAATATGCATAATGTGTAAGGATTCAGTTTTTGCACAAATATCAGATACCTAATTACATTTTAATAGTATTATATTCTTGTTTGCAAGTGTCTTCATTTAAAGGTTAACTTCCCATTTTCCCTTGTGATATATTGTTGATTAACGATTTTCGGCATTATTAGGATGTCTGGAAGGGATATTCGAGATGTTTGTCAACAAGCAGAGCGACACTGGGCATCAAAGGTAGTTCCACAATTTAGTCGTTTGGCAGTCTGGCTGTTTTTTTATCATATTCCAGCCCTTAAACACTGGGCTGGTAAGAAATAATAAACTCGAACTCACTGATTCTTTTGGCAGATTATTCGAGGTAAAGCATCTAGTACTGCAGAACAAGAGAATGTTAATCTTCCCCCACTTCAAGAGTACCTAGATAGTGCTTTGATTCGCCGAAAGGCTCTACTTAGCATTTCTGAGAAGAGAAGACAGAAAAGTGAAGTTCCTACTAATTCTTTTAGAAAGAGTCCCATGGACTTCCTCTAATTTTAGACATAAAAAGGCAGCTGGTTGAGGTTAAAGACTCTGACTGACATTTATGGCCAAGGTACTGTATTGATTAGTAAAAGGATTCCAATATGGTTTAGCTGAAATGGGATCAGCAGTCACTTTAAAACTATCAGATTTGGATTTTTGTGAAAGGTTTTCCTTTTCTAGTCTTGCTTGTAATTGTCCACAGCTCTTGCACATGAAGACCAAGCCAGAAATTGCCGAAATACTTATTTTATTCCTAGCTCATCTTCTGTAAATGTACTCAGTGCTTGATGAGTTTGTAAGTCTGACGACTCGACAACATGCTATACCTAGGGCTGTTCATGGTCGGTTTTGGTTCGGTTTCTAAAAATCTAAACCAAACCAATCCATTAACCATTGGTTCGGTTTCCAAATGATTCCAGTTGGTTTCGGTTTGTCCCAGTGGTTTTTGGTTAACCAATAATTATGTCAAACCAAAAAAAAAATACACAAATTTACAGATAAAAAAATCGTACTTGCCGATAGTATTGGTTTACACAAATTTATAGACAAAAAAATAAATAAATAAATATCAAGAATAGTTAAAGCTTACTCTAATTCTAGAGATCAAAAAAAGATATATAATATATCTTAATTTAGTTATAGACAAATAAAAAAGAAGGAAAACGGGAAGAAAAAAGTCGAGTAGCAGGAGCTGTAGTTGGGGGTGGAGAAGGGAGGCGACTGAGAGAAAGAGGGAGAGTATCATAATGAAATATTAGATTTAGGGTTTCTATTTATCTTCTAAATCAATGGGTAGAATCTAATACTTATAAATCGACGGTAGAAACTAAGCTTAAAAATTAATCGGTTTTCCAATGGTTTTTGGTTCGGTTTTAGAGGTCAAACCAAACCAAAACCAACACTATCGGTTTCCCACTTTCTACACCGTAACCAATCCATTAGTAAATTGTTCGGTTTGGTTTCTTCCTAATTGGTCTGGTTTGGTCCGGTTTCAGCGGAAAACCGAAACCATGTTCAGTCCTAGCTATACCACACGTCTTCTATTCCTCATCGTCTTTTTCACTAGCTTTGCAGATCTGAAGATATTTCATAGCTTCCTCATCTTCTATTCCATTCTTGTTTTGGTAAAAAATGTCAAAGTCTTTAATGTCAAATCTTGTGCTTTCTGCATATCTTAGTCGTTGTCATCTTGTGTGTTAGTTGCATTTTGAATATCTCAATCTAATCCCTACCTCATCGACCTGAATCCTCCTGTTAAAACCACAGTAAGCTTAAGATCAAAAATTACATTTCCAATCGTTTTCTCGTAGGAGACTTGTGACTAAAGCTTAAAACAACAACAATCATGAACGAGACAACGAAAGGTCCGTTGAAATTCCATTATAACGCAGACAAGTCCAAACCATCGTTAACAGCTATAGCTGGATCACTCCACAAAATTCATAAAACAGTAGGTCATATTTACCTGGCAATTCCCAATCGTCCCTTAGGTGGGACTAGGGGTGCACATACCCTACCCATACCCGCCAACCCTACCCTACCCGCCAGTTTTTTAACCGTATCCTATCCTATCCACTATTTGGCGGGTAGGGTGGCGGGTAAAGATTTTCTTAACCGCCAGTAAACGGGTAGGGTGGCGGATATAGGCCATATCCTACCCACCCTACCTAGAAGTGCACATACCCTACTCCTACCCGCCAACCCTACCCTACCCGCCAATTTTTTAACCGTATCCTACCCTATCCATTATTTGGCGGGTAGGGTGGCGGGTAAAGATTTTTTTAACCGCCGGTAAACGGGTAGGGTGGCGGGTATAGGCCATATCCTACCCACCCTACCCGTTGTGCAGCCCTAGGTGGGACCATTCTATTATTTTATTTTTCTATTGATATTTCCTAAAGTGGTATGTATATGAAGTGTAACTTAAAGAAGGGGAAAAGAAAAGGGTAAAGTAAATAAATCACTACTCTTAAGATAGTGAGAGTTATTATCGAGAGAGAAAAAGACATTAATAGTTTATCGACGAAGAGTCAAATAGTGATGGAGAAAGAAGGTCTAGTAGCTACGTTCTGTGAAATCACATCTGGTTCTAAAGAAGAAGCCCTATTTTTCTTAGAATCCCATAATTGGAATCTTGATTCTGCTGTTTCTACTTTTTTAGAGGAAGACAGTAACCACAATCCAATCCCAAACCTTAATAACCCTAATTTTCAATCTTCATCTCCATCGTCATCACCATCTCAACTACCATTACAACAACAACCGCCTCAAATACCCGCGTTTCAATCGTCGATTCCAATGGCTTCTCGACCCGATAAGAAACCCGTAACAAAGCCTTCTGGTAATAGACGTGGTGGAATTCGTACTCTTTCTGATTTGAATCGCCCTTCTGGTCCTGATTCCGATAGTGATTCGGATGGACCTCAAGAATATTACACTGGTGGCGAGAAGAGGTATTCGTCTTAATTGTTCTTATGATTTTCTTAATTATTGATTAAGAATCTCAATTGTGTTTGTCTGTAAACCCTAGATTGAATTTAGAAAACCATAGATAGTGTTTTTTTCTTTTGTTATTGTACTTTTGTTACTATCTAAAAGCCCTAGAAATAATGATTCTTATGTGGTCGGTTAAGAGTGTTTTGGGCAAACTTTAGATTTTTCTCCCCTTCATCTTGTAGCTGAAGATAGAAACCTAGAGATAATTGGATTAGGAACTTATAAGCTGCTGTGCTGGTCTGTTTTGTCGGGTAAATAGTTAGTTAAGATTGCCCTGATGATAAGTTCAATTTTCAATGTATTTTGTTGGATGTAAATTGATGTTTCTTTGTAAGTAATGTATGTATTTCTAACGGTGTATTGTGAAGTCTGTACTACGTTCCTATGATAGATATAATTGGGGATTTGCTGGTAATGGGAACATGGAATTGCTTGATAAATTTTCTTCTTGTTGTATCTGATATAAATTAACTTCATTGTTTTTATAGTGGAATGCTTGTTCAAGATCCTACTAGAGGAGGAGGGAGAGGTGGTAATGATGTTGACTCGATATTCGACCAAGCTAGGCAATTGGGAGCCATGGAAGGATCTACTGAACACCTTCAGCCAACTTCTTCTAGCTCAAGGAGTTTTACAGGGACAGGTCGACTACTGTCTGGGGAACCATTAACACCAGCATCCAATCCTACTCCACAGCCACAAGAAGCTACCAATCATGATATCGTTTTCTATAATAATGGGTTCACAGTGGATGATGGTCCTTTTAGGAGGTTAGATGACCCTGAAAATGCACCTTTTTTGGAGGTAATATCAATTTAAACTCTAACACTTAAAATTTGTTTGATGGCATATGATCTATATGTACTTTACTTTTGCGTGGTTCCTGTATTTTGAAGTCTGAATCTAGCATTCAGCATCATTATTATTGAATTTTTTTTACAAAGTTGTTAGTTCTATAACTGAATAGTACGTTGGGAGTTGCTTTTTTCATCTAATACTTGAGTGACTGTACCAATTGTAATGGGCACATGAAGACGTTGTTAAACTTAAGCATATGATAAGACTGATTTCACTTTCTTGTTCACGTCACATGATTGATGGACCTGACATGGGTATGTTCTGTTTAGACTTCAGTGGCTGTACCGGTTTAACCAGTCGTATATTTCTGCCACACATTTCATTATGGAGCTAGTTTGCTCATGGAAAACAAATATAGGTCAATATGTTTAAACATCTCGTCGGCTCATTGCCAACCTGAAGTTCCAATTTACAAGATTGTAGACTTCACTAATTGCTCTTGATTTGCAACTGGGAGGCCTTTCAGATAGAATTGAAGTGTTAAATCTGGGCCCAAGTAATGGTGATGATCAAGCATTTTGGTAGTTCTATGTTACTCTAAACTTGCCTATAATAGATAATCCTTGTTAGTGTTGCCTTCAACTTGAAGTATATCTACTTATGTTTTTGTTTCTTGATACAATGCAGAGCATCAAGAAATCTGAGTGCCCAAAAGAACTCGAACCAGCAGATAGGAGGTCCTCAGTTCATGTTAATCTCATAAGGAGAGAAGGAAATGGCCCTGTATGTCTTAGTTCTACTCTTCAAGGCCGTTATGCTTGTCTTCTTTTTTTGTCTTGGTTCTCCCCTGTTTGATTGCTGTCTTTTGCTTATCAATTTTTTTCCTCTTATTTATGCAGGAAGAGAAAGTGCAGAAAGTTGCATTTCAAGGGGTGGGAAGAACCTTAGGTAGCAGCAGCAATACTGTTGCCTCTGAGCAAACTGCAGCTCCCATTACCCTCAACACTGCCCCAGTCGCTCCAATAGGCCTAGTTGTAGATGATACGTTGCCATCAACCTCTATTCAACTGAGGCTAGCCGATGGAACACGAATGGTTGCACGCTTCAATTATCGTCACACTGTCGGTGATATTCGTGCATTTATTGATGCGTCCAGGCCAGGGGGAGCAAGAACTTATCAGCTGCAGTCAATGGGGTTCCCTCCTAAGCCACTTTTGGATGTGAAGCAAACAATAGAAGAGGCAGGCCTTGCCAACTCAGTTCTGATTCAAAAACCTTAGATCAGGTAGACCAGGGATGAGGTTACCCACTCTACTGTTTTATCTACCTTAGATCAGATGGATCAAATAGATATTATCTTTGTCGGAACCCAAACTGTTTTATATTTGTTTGAACAAGAACAAGATCTATTGTGATGGTCTCATTCCCATCATGGCATATATGTATGTCAGTGAACGTGAACACTTTATTATCATTTGCTTAGTTTCTCATATATATTTTATGCACTGATATTAATCATTTAGTTCTTTATCCTTTAAAATTTGGGTAACTCATCTTTTTATTTCATTTAGCTCATTGACCCAAACAGGCATATGTATTCTTCATTTTCTATATATGGAATGTGCAAGTATCATGATAAGGTGGTGATCACTTCTCAGATAAGGAATGTTTTTATCTGAGAATGATTAATTGGCTAGTTGTAAATAGCCCCAGGCTATGGAACAAACGATTATCCCGGATCTACACCGAGGTATTGACGGCGATTCTCAAATATCGCAGAACAGAATGTGATACGATGGGATAAAATGTAATAGAAAGAAAGACAGGGAACGGGTTACCTACTCCTAACGGTCAACGCGAGCCCTTTCATTTCATTCTGAATTCTTTCATTCAGAATGAATAAAATCTCCCCAAGTAGGATTCGAACCTACGACCAATCAGTTAATAGCCGACCGCTCTACCACTGAGCTACTGAGGAACAACGGGAAATTCGAGCTCATAGAGTTCAATTCCCATTCTCAACCCATGACCAATATGAGCCCGAAGCTTCCTTGGTAACTCCCGGAACTTCTTCGTAGTGGCTTCATTCCATGCCTCATTTCATAGGGAACCTCAAAGTGTCTCTATTTCATTATATTCCATCCATATCCCAATTCCATCCATATCTCAATTCCATTCATTTAATATCTCTTTGGTGTCATTGACATAAGAGATGTCGTTTCTAGTCTATCTGTTTCTATTTCTATATATGGAAAGTTAAGAAATCATTATATAATAATCGAGAAATTGCAATAGAAAAGAAAAAAGGGGGGTTTGTGATGATTTTGAAATCTTTTCTACTAGGTAATCTATTATCCTTATGCATGAAGATAAATAAATTCGGTCGTTGTGGTCGGACTCTATTATGGATTTCTGACCACATTCTCCATAGGGCCCTCTTATCTCTTCCTTCTCCGAGATCGGGTTATGGAAGAAGGAACCGAGAAGGAGGTATCAGCAACAACGGGTTTTATTACGGGACAACTCATGATGTTCATATCGATCTATTATGCGCCTCTCCATCTAGCATTGGGTAGACCTCATACAATAATTGTCCTAGTTCTACCGTATCTTTTGTTTCATTTCTTCTGGAACAACCACAAAAACTTTTTTCATTATGGATCTACTACCAGAAACTCAATGCATAATCTCAGCATTCAATGTGTATTCCTGAATAATCTCATTTTTCAATTATTCAACCATTTCATTTTACCGAGTTCAACATTAGCCAGATTAGTCAACATTTATATGTTTCGATGCAACAACAAGATGTTATTTGTAACAAGTAGTTTTGTTGGTTGGTTAATTGGTCACATTTTATTCATGAAATGGGTTGGATTGGTATTATTCTGGATACGGAAAAATAATTCTATTAGATCGAATAAGTACCTTGTGTCAGAATTGAGAAATTCTATGGCTCGAATCTTTAGTATTCTCTTATTTATCACCTGTGTCTACTATTTAGGCAGAATGCCGTCGCCTATTGTTACTAAGAAACTAAAAGAAGAAACTGCCGAAACGGAAGAAAGGGGGGAAAGTGAGGGAGAAACAGATGTAGAAATCGAAACAATTTCCGAAGCGAAGGGGACTAAACAGGAAGAAGGATCCATCGAAGAAGACCCTTCCCCTTCCCTTTGTTCGGAAGAAAATTCGAAGTTAGAAATACTTAAACTTAAAGAAGATAAAGACCTCCTCTGGTTTGAAAAACCTCTTGTTACTCTTCTTTTCGACTATAAACGATGGAATCGTCCAGTGCGATATATCAAAAATGATCAATTTGAAGATGCTGTCCGAGACGAAATGTCACACTATTTTTTTTTTACATGTGAAAGTGATGGAAAAGAAAGAATCTCTTTTACATATCCACCTAGTTTGTCAATCTTTTTGGAAATGATAAAAGGAAAGATACTTTTGTCCACAACTGAAAAACCCTCTTCCGAAGAATTGTATAATAATTGGGTTTATACCAACGAAAAAAAAAAAGAACATAAACAACGCATTTTTCAATAGAATTGATGCTCTAGAAAGGGGGTCTCTGAAACTGGATGTACTTGAAAAAAGGATTAGATTATGCAATGATGAGACTGAACAAGACTGCCTGCCTGAAAGGTATGATCCTTTTTTGAACGGAACCCGCCGTGGAAGCGAAAAAAAAAGTATTTAAACTCAAGTTTGAATATGAATGAGGTTTTCTCATAAGAAGGTTGGATTTGGATAAATAAATTTCATAATATACTTCCCACAAACTACCAAGAATTTGAAGAAAAAAAAGGAAAAATTTGAGAGAAAATACTTCCTTCCAGAAGAAGGAAAACTTAATTCAGAAAATAGAACGAAATATTTATTTGATGCGGTTACACCCGATAGACATCATCAAAGAATTATAAAGGAATCCATTGGAATAAAAGAAATACGTAAAGAAGTTCCTCAATGGTCATACAAATTGATTACCAGTTTGGATCAACAAGATGGAACAATTTTAGAAGAAACGGCTGAGGATCATGAAATTAGGTCAAGAAAGGCCAACCATGTAGTCATTTTTACAGATACCGAACGTACAAATAGTACAACGAATACTAATGATGAAGTAGAAGAAGTGTTTGTCCTACGTTATGCGCAAGAATCGGATTTTCGTCGAGATATAATCAAAGGTTCTATGCGCGCTCAAAGACGTAAAACAGGTATTTGGGAACTGTTTCAAACAAATATTCATTCCCCCCTTTTTTTGGACAGAATCTACAAAAAGTTTTTTTTTGTTTTGCTGATACCTCCCGAATTTGGAATCTTCTTTTTAAGAATTAGATGATAAAAAGTACGGAATTAAAAAATTCCAGTTTTGAGGAAGAGACAAAAGAAAAGGATAAAAAAAGGAAGAAGAAAGGGGAGGAAAATGACCGGCTAGCAGTAGCGGAAAGCTGGGATACTGTTCTATTTGGTCAATCAATAAGGGGTTGCTTGTTAATAGCCCACTCGATTTTTAGAAAATATATTGGATTGCCTTCATTGATAATAGCTAAAAACGTCAGCCGTATCTTATTATTTCAACCCCCGGAATGGAATGAGGATTGGAGAGAGTGGGGTAGAGAAATGCATGTTAAATGCACCTATAATGGTGTTCAATTATCCGAAATGGAATTTCCAAAAAATTGGTTAACACAGGGTATTCAGATAAAGATCCTATATCCTTTCTATCCGAAACCTTGGAACAGTTCTAAGAAACGATCTCATCATAAAAATCCAAGGGGAATAAAGGAAAATTCTTGCTTTTTGACAGTCTGGGGGATGGAAACTGAATTTCCTTTTGGTTCTCCTCGAAGACGACCTTCTTTTTTAAAATCCATTTTTAAAGACCTAGAAAAAGAATAAAAAAAAACACAAAGTTTTCTAGGTCTAAGAGTTTTAAAAGAAAAAACAAAAGGGTTTCTAAAGGACTCAAAAGAAAAAGAAAGCTGGACTCATAAAAAGGATTTTTTTCAAAAAAAAAGAATAAAAGAGCTTGGCAAAGTAAATCCAATTCTATTAGTTGGATTGAGAAAACTATATGAATCGAGTGAAAATCAAAAAATTTCTCTCAAAGAAAATCAGATAGTTCATGAATCGTCAAGTCGAATTAGATCAATGTCTTCTACAAATTATTCACTAACAGAAAAAAAAACAGAAAATCTGGCTGATAGGACAAGTACAATTAAGAATCAAATTGAAAAAATAATAAATGATAAGAAAAAAACGTTTCTAATTCCAGATAGAAATATTAATCCTAACGATACAAGTTGTAACGATAAAAGATTAGAAGCGCCAAAAAGCTTTTTGCGGATATTCCAAAGAAGAAGTGCTAGATTAATACGTAAACGACACTCTTTTTTAAACTTTTTGATTGAAAAGATATATATGGACACCCTTCTATATCTCATTAATATTCCCAGGATCAATGCAAAATTTTTCCTAGACTTAAAAAAAGGAGAGATTAATAAAAAAAGTTACAATGCTGAAATAAAGAAAGAAGAAGTTGAAGAAAAAAAAAATTCATGTAATTTCGACTAAAAAGAGGGCACTTTCAAATATTAGTAATAAGAATTTACATCATTTTTGTGCCCCAGTTGACTTGTCACCGGCATATGTATTTTACAAATTATCACAAACCCAAGTGATTAACAAATATCACATGTGATCTGTACTTCAATATAATGGAACGTCTTTTTTTCTTAAAGATAGAATAAAGAAATTTTTTGGAACACAAGGAATACTTTATTCTGAATCAAGACATAAAAAACTTAGCAATTTTGAAACGAATGGGTGGAAAAATTGGTTAAACAGTCATTATAACTATCAATATAATTTATCTAAGATTACATCGTCTCAATTAGCTCTACAAAAACAACGAAATGGAGTCAATCAAAGTCATACGATTTCAAACAAGGCATCAAGAAAATTGGATTCATATGAACAAAAAAATGTATTTCATTATAAGAAGCAAAATGCTTATGTAATGGATTCATTATCGAGTAAAACAATTTTTTTTTAAAAACAGTATGGATATGATCTTTTATCACAGAAATATATCAATTATAGAGAAGGGAATGATTCATATATTTCTCTATCACCATTACAAGTAAAGGGAAGCCGAAAAATTCCCTATAACTACAACACAAATAAACCCCCAGTTTTTTATATGCCGGCAGGCATATATATGAGTCATTATCTAGGAGAAGATTGTATTGTTGATACGGATAAAAATCCGGATAGAAAATATTTTGATTGGAGAATCGTTTCTTTTTGTCTTAGAAAGAAGATCGATATTGAGGCTTGGGCTAATATGGATACTGAGACCCGCATGGATAAAAATACTAAAACAGGAATTAACTATTATTCAATCATTAATCAAATTGATACGAAGGATCTTTCGTATCTTGCGATTGATAAACAAATAAAACCGTCCAGTGGAAAAAACTTTTTTTTGATTGGATGGGGATGAATGAAGAAATACTAAACCGCCCCATATCAAATCTGCACCTTTGGTTCTTCCCAGAATTGTTGGGGCTATATGATACATATAGGATTAAACCATGGATTATACCAACAAAATCACTTCTTTTCCATTTTAATGGAAATAAAACCACCAGTGAAAATAAAAAGCTAAAAAAAAAGATCTTGAATTAGAAAATCAAAATCAAGAAGAAAAAGAAGAATCAGACCAAGAAGAAAAAGAAGAATGACCAAGAAGATATTGGATCAGATCTATCAAACGAAGAAAAAGAAGTTAACGAGGATGACAGTGACTCATACATGAAAAAGAGTAGAAATCAAAATAAATGGAAGAGTACCACAGAAGTGGAACTAGATTTTTTCCTGAAAAATATTTTCTTTTTCAACTGAGATGGCATAGTTCTTTGGATCAAAGAATAATTAATAGTATCCAGATATATTGTCTCCTGCTTAGACTGAACAATCCAAAGCAAATTGCGATATCCTCTATTCAAAGAGGAGAAATGCGTCTGGATATATTGCTGATTCAAAAAGATCTAAATCTTACAGAATTGATAAACAAAGGAGTATTGATTATTGAACCTGTTCGCCTGTCTATACAAGGAGATGGACTTTTTATTATGTATCAAACCATAGTTATTTCACTGGTCCATAAGAGTAATCACCAAACTAATAGAAAAAACCAACAAAAAGAAAACGATTATAATAATTCTTTTGATGAATCCATTAAAAGACATAGACATGAAAGGGTGCTTGAAAATAGAGATGAAAAAATTATGCTTTTGTTGTTCCTGAAAATATTTTAGCTCCTAGATGTCGTAGAGAATTGAAAATTCAAATTTGCTTAAACTCGAAAAAAAGAAATGTTTTGGATAGAAAGAAAACATTTTACAATAAGAAAAACATAAACAACTGCGGTACTTTTTTGGAGGAGAGCAAGCATCTTTATAAAGATCCAAAGAATTTAGATAGAGATAGAAATAAATTAATGAAATGGAAATTTTTTCTTTGGCCAAATTATCGATTAGAGGATTTAGCTTGTATGAATCGCTATTGGTTTGATACCAGTAATGGAAGTCGTTTCAGTATGTCAAGGATATATATGTATCCACGATTTACCATCAATTAATGGTAAATCTCCTTCCTATCTATAACGTGCCAGATATGGCATGATATATGAAGGCAAACAAATGTACCCGCACATTTGTCTTATATTTATTTATATTCTGGTTTCCCGTATAGGATACTGATTCAATGACCTAAGAATCTTCTTCGGCTCAATTTTTCCCTTTCATTTTTTGGGGGGTTGAAGAACTCGACCAGCCTTTTGTATCTATATCCGAATGAAATTGCAAATTGGATTGATTCATTAAATTTGAAAGTAAAATGTAGTATATGAAAAAATAAATTTTTTGTCTATACCAGAACCAGATTTTAAAAACCGATATTATGTTTACTGATCGATAAAATCCATCTTTTTATAAAAGAAAAAAAGGAGAAGCGCTCTTGTTATGATAAAAAAAATGCATTCATCTCAGTTATTTCGCAAGAAGAAAAAGAATAAAACAAGGGGTCCGTTTCCTTTGAATTTCAAGTATTAATTTTCACCAATAAAATGCGGAGACTCACTTTCCATTTTGAATTTCACAAAAAGGACTTTTTATCTCAGAGAGGTATAGGGAAAACTCTGGTAAAACGGCAACGGTTGCTGGCTTATTTGTAAAAAAAAATAGAATACGTTATAAAGAATTAATTGGTCGGTTGGATACTCGGGAGCCAAAGACTAGTTAAGTTAATTTGAAGCTTTAGTTTGAATTATTTGATTTATTAGATCTTGAATTTTTATGAACTTTGTTTCGTTTTCAGCAATTCATGGAATAATGAATCGGGGAAAAAATATGACTGTATCAGCTTCAATAAAAGACCTCATGATAGTCAATATGGGTCCTCACCACCCATCGATGCATGGCGTTCTTCGACTCATCATTACTCTAGATGGTGAAGACGTTATTGACTGTGAACCTATATTGAGTTATTTACACATAGGGATGGAAAAAATAGCGGAAAACCGAACAATTATACAATATCTGCCTTATGTAACGCGTTGGGATTATTTAGCTACTATGTTTACCGAGGAAATAACGGTAAATGGACCAGAACAGTTAGGAAATATTCAAGTTCCTAAAAGAGCCCGTTATATCAGAGTAATTATGTTGGAACTGAGTCGTATAGCCTCTCATTTATTATGGCTTGGCCCTTTTATGGCGGATATAGGTGCGCAGACTCCTTTCTTCTATATTTTCAGAGAGAGAGAATTGATATATGATCTATTCGAAGCTGCCACAGGTATGCGAATGATGCATAATTATTTTCGTATCGGAGGAGTAGCTGCTGATCTACCTCATGGCTGGATAGATAAATGTTTAGATTTCTGCGATTATTTTTTAACCGGGGTTGCTGAATATCAAAAGCTTATTACGCGAAATCCTATTTTTTTTAGAACGCGTTGAGGGGGTAGGCGTTGTTGGTGGAGAGGAGGCAATAAATTGGGGTTTATCAGGGCCAATGCTACGAGCTTCCGGAATACAATGGGATCTTCTGAAAGTCGATCATTATGAGTGTTACGATGAGTTTGACTGGGAAGTACAATGGCAAAAAGAAGGGGATTCATTAGCCCGTTACTTAGTCCGAATCGGTGAAATGACAGAATCCATAAAAATTATTCAACAAGCTTTGGAAGGAATTCCGGGAGGGCCCTATGAAAATTTAGAAGCCCGACGCTTTGATAAAGCAGGGGATTCTGACTGGAATGATTTTGACTATAGATTTATTAGTAAAAAAACATCTCCCACTTTTGAATTGTCAAAACAAGAACTTTGTGTGAGAGTAGAAGCCCCAAAGGGGGAATTGGGAATTTTTCTGATAGGGGATCATAGTGCTTTTCCTTGGAGATGGAAAATTCGTCCTCCGGGTTTTATCAATTTGCAAATTCTTTCTCAGTTAGTTAAAAGAATGAAATTGGCGGATATTATGACGATACTAGGTAGTATATATATCATTATGGGAGAAGTTGATCGTTAATATGATAATTGATACGACAGAATTACATGCTATCAATTCTTTTTTCAGATTGGAATCCTTAAAGGGGGTCTATGGTCTTATATGGTTGCTTGTCCCTATTTTTACTCCTGTATTGGGAATCACGATAGGAATACTAGTTATTGTGTGGTTAGAAAGAAAAATATCTGCGGGGGCACAACAACGTATTGGACCTGAATACGCGGGTCCTTTGGGAATTCTTCAAGCTCTAGCAGACAGGACAAAATTACTTTTTAAAGAGGATCTTCTCCCATCTAGAGGGGATATTCTTTTATTCAGTCTCGGACCCTCTATAGCAGTCATATCCATTTTACTAAGTTATTCAGTAATTCCTTTTGGATATCGTCTTGTTTTAGATGATCTCAGTATAAGTGTTTTTTTATGGATTTCTATTTCAAGTATTGCTCCTATTGGACTTCTTATGTCAGGATATGGGTCAAATAATAAATATTCTTTTTTGGGTGGTCTACGAGCTGCTGCTCAATCGATTAGTTATGAAATACCATTAACTCCATGTGTGTTATCAATATCTCTACGTGCGATTCGTTGGGGCATGAACTTTTACCTAATTTTTTGTAGGAAAGAAGTTGAATGTAGTGAATAGAGATCCTCGTTTTTTTATTCGTCATTCGGGGTGATGACCTAAACCAGATAGTTATATGAGTGAAACAAAACAACTTCTAAATTAGCAGTAAAAAGGTTGAGACTCATTCCCCATGTACAAGAGTTAAGCAAAAAAAGAGAAATTACCCCAAGGTTGGTTGATTAGTCATCACGGTTTGAAGCGGGTAAAAGATCAACTGGCTAGAGTTTTGTTTTAACTATTCTATTATATTGTATGTATTACCATACCGGGGATCGAGAAAAAATGAGTGGACGGTTAGGAACACCAAAATACACAAAGGATTAGTAACGGAGATAATGTAGGTTACCAAAAAAGGTATTTCTGCATAAACGGAATCATAATGGGGCTTTAAGTTGGTAGAAACGATAAATAAGTACTTCCCCACGATCCTGATCCCGAGTATGGTCCTATCCACAGGTGAAATAAATAATTATCAGGAACGAAGTAATCCTTTTTTTTTTTGAGCCCACTTTTACTTTTCTTAGAAAGAAGAATAGGAACGAAATAAATAGGTTGAAATACCTACTTAGACAACGAGTATTTTATTCAAGGATTAAGTTATTACTGAATAAAGACAAACTTAAATTATAAAGGATAAGATCAATTCGGAAGCACCCTTTTTTCTATTATAGCAGACGGAATTGCATTGGTTTAATTTGTGACTCCTCGATATATCTTGATTCTATCTAACACATATCGAGATGATACCGAACCAGTCCTTAGATTTAGTTAAGCCCATCGAGGAGCCGTATGAGGCTGAAGTCTCATGTACGGTTCTGCAATAGCGATGGAAGCAGTGATGTTATCACCTACTATAATTATCTAACAGTTCAAGTACAGTTGATATAGTTGAGGCGCAGTCAAAATATGGTTTTTGGGAGTGGAATCTGTGGCGTCAACCTATAGGTTTTGCAGTTTTTGTAATTTCTTCCCTAGCAGAATGTGAGAGGTTACCCTTTGATTTACCAGAAGCCGAAGAAGAATTAGTAGCAGGTTATCAAACCGAATATTCAGGTATAAAATTTGGTTTATTTTATGTTGCTTCCTATCTAAATCTAATAGTTTCTTCATTATTTGTAACAGTTCTTTATTTAGGGGGTTGGAATCTTTCTCTTCCGTACACATTTCTTCCTCATTTCGAAATTTCTGAAGTGGGTGGAGTTTTTGGAATGACAATTGGTATTTTTATTACATTAGCTAAAGCTTATTTGTTCCTGTTCATTCCTATTACAACAAGATGGACTTTACCTAGGATGAGAATGTATCAACTATTAAATCTTGGGTGGAAGTTTCTTTTACCTATTTCTCTAGGGAATCTATTATTGACAACTTCTTTCCAACTCTTTTCACTCTAAGGGCATACGATATTCTATTCTCTATTTAGAACTTCTCTTAAACAAGAGAAAGAAACTTAAAATTATTCATAGATATTCACGATATGCTCCTTATGGTAACTGGGTTCATTAATTATGGTCAACAAACAGTAAGAGCTGCAAGATATATTGGTCAAAGTTTCATGATTACCTTATCCCACACGAATCGTTTACCCGTAACTATTCAATATCCTTATGAAAAATTGATCACATCATAGCGTTTCCGCGGTCGAATCCACTTTGAATTTGATAAATGCATTGCTTGTGAAGTATGTGTTCATGTATGACCTATAGATCTGCCCGTTGATTGGAAATTGGAAACGGATATTCGAAAAAAGCGATTGCTTGACTATAGTATTGATTTTGGAATCTGTATTTTTTGTGGGAACTGCGTCGAGTATTGTCCAACAAACTTTTTATCAATGACTGAAGAATATGAACTTTCTACGTATGATCGTCACGAATTGAATTATAATCAAATTGCTTTGGGTCGGTTACCAATGACAGTAATTGGAGATTACACGATTCGAACCATTATGAATTCTACTCAAATAAAAAAAGCCACGGGTAAACTCCTTGATTCAAAAACTATTACCGATTACTAAGATTCCATTTTAATCTAAAGGAGCGGAGCTTCTTTTATTTTGTTCGGTTAATAACTAAAAAAAACACGCTCTTATTGATTGGTGATTTGCGAGAATCACGGCTTACTATTCGCGAGAATTTCTATATATAAGCAATCGGATAGAGAAATGGAATGAATTAATCTATCTACATCAACCCACACCCCGTATAGGATTAAATTAAATAAGTAACTTATCATAAAAATAGGGTAACTTTCTTTTTCTTGTCTAGTCAATAAGATTATGAAACATTTCGACTTATTTATTTCTTATTTTACATATAATGGATTTAACTGGACCAATACATGATTTTCTTTTAGTTTTTTTGGGATTGGGTCTTATAGTAGGAGGTCTAGGAGTGGTATTACTTACTAATCCTATTTTTTCTGCCTTTTCATTGGGATTGGTTCTTGTTTGTATATCCTTATTTCATATTTCATCGAATTCCCATTTTGTAGCTGCTGCACAACTCCTTATTTATGTGGGAGCCATAAATGTCTTAATTATATTCGCTGTTATGTTCATGAACGACTCAGAATATTACAATGATTTCAGTCTTTGGACTATTGGGGATGGGGTAACTTCACTGGTTTGTACAAGTATTTTTGTTTCACTAATAACTACTATTCCAGATACGTCATGGTACGGGGTTATTTGGACTACAAGATCAAACCAGATTTTGGAGCAAGATTTGATAAATAAAGGTCAACAAATCGGGATTCATTTATCAACTGATTTTTTTCTTCTTTTTGAGCTTATTTCTATAATTCTTTTAGTTTCTTTGATAGGTGCAATTGCTATGGCTCGTCAGTAATAAATACCGAGAAAAAAGAATTATTTTGTTCTGGCTTAGCCTATCCATTTTCCTTCAATTCCATGGTCAGATTTTTCAGGTATAAAATGTAAAAATTTTCTTTTAGTCCAATCTATTAACAATATCTTCCTTAGTTCTGTACTTGTTAGATTCAAGTCAACCAAATTCGTTAAGGTTGAATTGTTGTTCATATTGAAATTAAAGAAATTCAGATTGAGGAGGGTTTGGTTAATGCTGCTTGAACATGAACTTGTTTTGAGTGCCTATTTATTTTCTATTGGTATTTATGGATTGATCACAAGTCGAAATATGGTTAGAGCACTTATGTGTCTTGAGATTATATTGAATGCAGTTAATATGAATTTCGTAACATTTTCTGATTTATTTGATAGTCGTCAATTAAAAGGAGACATTTTTTCCATTTTTGTTATAGCTATTGCAGCCGCTGAAGCAGCTATTGGGACAGCTATTGTTTCGTCCATTTATCGTAACAAAAAATCAATTCGTATCAATCAATCGAATTTGTTGAATAAATAATGGTAATTAGATTAATGTGTTAATCATACAAATAACGAATAAAATATTTATCAATGCAAATTAATATTATATACGACAGAAGCGACTATGTTTGCTAAAGAGTAATAAATCAAAGTATCTTGGCCCTCTCTCCTGACCAAATATATAAGTTAATTTTTTAGAAAACAATTTTGGTTAATTATTGATTCGTCTGGTGTCTACAATATATGATTCCGTTTTTTTACTAGATCGAAAATTTATGATGTTCAAAAAGTGGATAGATCCAATGTCACATTCAGTAAAGATTTATGATACATGCATAGGGTGCACTCAATGTGTACGAGCCTTCCCCACAGATGTATTAGAAATGATACCTTGGGACGGATGTAAAGCTAAGCAAATAGCTTCTGCTCCAAGAACAGAAGACTGTGTGGGTTGTAAGAGATGTGAATCCGCTTGTCCAACAGATTTCTTGAGTGTCCGAGTTTATTTATGGCATGAGACAACTCGCAGCATGGGTCTAGCTTATTGATACGTTCCAGAAAGCTTAACTTGAATCCATTTTTTATCTTTACTGACAAAACCCCGTGCTCGAAATAGACTATTTTCTCGAGTACGGGGTTTTCTGGTCAAAGTGTATCTTATCTTGTCTTTACTACGGATTTGTTTTCCTTGGTTAACAATAATTGTTGTTTTGCCGATATTCGCGGGTTTTTCCATTTTCTTTCTCCCTCATATAGGAAATAAAGTCATCCGATGGTATACTATATCTATATGCCTATTGGAACTACTTCTAACGACCTATGTATTCTGTTATCATTTCCAATTGGACGATCCATTAATTCAATTAGAACATGATTTTAAATGGATTAATTTTTTTGATTTTCACTGGAGACTCGGAATCGATGAAATTTCCATAGGACCCATTTTATTGAAGGGATTCATCACAACTTTAGCTACTTTAGCGGCCCGGCCAGTTACTCGGGATTCACGATTGTTCTATTTCTTAATGTTAGCAATGTACAACAGTCAAATAGGACCTTTTTCTTCTCGAGATCTTTTACTTTTTTTTTATCATGTGGGAGTTAGAATTAATTCCTGTTTACCTACTTTTATCCATGTGGGGGGAAGAAGCGTTTGTACTCAGCTACAAAGTTTATTTTGTACAATGCAGGGGGTTCTATTTTTCTCTTAATGGGAGTTCTTGGTATGGGTTTATATGCTTCTAACGAACCAACATTGAATTTCGAAACATTAGCGAATCAATCATATCCTGTGGCATTAGAAATAATATTCTATTTTGGTTTTCTTATTGCTTATGCTGTCAAATCACCGATTATACCTCTACATACAAGGTTACCAGATACCCACGGAGAAGCACATTACAGTACATGTATGCTTCTAGCCGGAACCTTATTGAAAATGGGAGCACATGGTTTGGTTCGGATCAATATGGAATTATTACCCCATGCTCATTCCCTTTTTTCTCCCTGGTTGATTATTGTAGGCACAGGGCAAATAATCTATGCAGCTTTAACATCTCCTGGGCAACGCAATTTAAAAAAGAGAATAGCCTACTCTTCCGTATCTCATATGGGTTTTACAATTATAGGAATAGCCTCCGTAACCGATATGGGACTCAACGGGGCCATTTTGCAAATAATTTCTCATGGATTTATTGGTGCGGCGCTTTTTTTCTTGGCAGAAACGAGTTATGATAGAATACGTCTCGTTTATCTCGATGAAATGGGAGGAATTGCTATCCCAATGCCAAAAATATTTACAATGTTCAGTAGTTTCTCGATGGCTTCTCTTGCATTGCCGGGAATGAGTGGTTTTGTTGTCGAATTGGTAATCTTTTTTGGCATAATTACCAGCCCCAAATATCTTTTAATGCCAAAAATACTCATTACTTTTGTAATGGCAATCGGAATGATATTAACTCCTATTTATTCATTATCTATGTCACGCCAGATGTTTTATGGATACAAGCAATTTAATGCCAAAAATTCTTATTTTTTTGATTCTGGACCACGAGAACTTTTTGTTTCAATCCGTATATTTCTGCCAGTAATAGGCATTGGTATTTATCCAGATTTCGTTCTCTCACTATCAGTTGACAAGGTAGAAGCTATTTTATCTAATTACTTTTCTGGATAATTTGCATGAATAAGACATAAAAGAAAAAGAAGTCTTATTTTTCCTTATCTTAATCTTAAATAAAAAAAGAAGTGAATTGTAATCAGATACGTTTGGAGTTTTAGAGAACCGGTTCAATTACTACTTGATTGAACCGGTTCTCTAAAACTCACACAAACTTTCATTACATATGCTAGTTCTATGTATTAGGTCACGTCTTCGATTAAGATGCTAATGTGAATGAACCATAACTATGTAGGCCTATTCCTGATAGATTGACCCCAAAATAGCATACCCAAATTATAAGAAATCCCATAGAAGCTACAATTGCGGAATTTGTGACTTGAAAATTTTGGTTGGTTCTAATATGTAAATAAATAGCAAATATAGTCCAAGTAATAAATGCCCAAGTTTCTTTGGGGTCCCAACTCCAATATGACCCCCACGCCTCATTATCCCACACTGCTCCTGAAAGAATACCAACCGTTAAAAAGATAAATCCTAAACTAATAACACGATAACTCCAACGATCCAATTGCTGAATCAATTGATATATGTGATAATTTCTAAATGAAAGTAAAGAATTGTTTAGTATAGCATTGCTTCTTTCATTTACATATTGAATCTCATCAAAATCAAATGAAAACGGCCCAATTAATGAATGATTGTTTTTACCAAAGACCCCTAAGCTTTTTCGAAATGTAATGACTAGAAGAGATACTGATAATAATGATCCACATAAAAGAGCTGCATAGCTCAATATCATCATACTTACGTGCATCATTAACCACTGAGATTGGAGGTCAGGTACTAATATTGTGGATTGATGCATTTCAGTCAAAAGACCTGAAGTAGCAAATCCTTGGGTAAAAATAGTACTTGGTGCAGTTATTGCGCTTAAATCATTTTTATGATTCCATATTTTAGGAACCATATGAGTAATGGAAAAGCCCCATGAAAGGAATATTAATGATTCATATAAATCACTTAAGGGAAAATGTTCCGAATAAATCCAACTGAGTAACTAATAATCCTGTTATACAAAAAAAGGTAGCTATCATGCCCTTTTCTGACGAATCATGTAGTCCTATGGTTTCGTGGACTAATAGGGTCATCAAATAAATCGTAATTACAATTGAAACAATTGAAAAAGAGATGTGAGTTAATATATGTTCTAAAGTCGAAAATATCATAAAAAAATCCTAAAATAAAAAGGGAGTCCTTTAACACTGGAATGGAAATGCGTAATCCATTTCATTTTCATTATAGGATTTATTGTATCTCTTTTAGAAGATGCCGCCACTCGGACTCGAACCGATATGCTCTAGCACTGCTTCCTAAGAGCAGCGTGTCTACCGATTTCACCATAACGGCTTGCTCGAAAGCATAATAGCCCATCCGCACTCAAACGTCGAGATTGTAAGGAGTCAATTCAATGTAATATTTTTTAGGAAAAATTCAAATCAAATTAAATGCCCCCTCTCATTTCTATTTGAACGTTCAATAATCTCTTATAGGATGATTTTCGTCTTAACGATTGACTTTTCGAGAGGTTTCCGTTCTCCCAAAACGGATTAGTCGGAACTAGAGAGTTCTGCTCTCAATTCAGGTGTAGAAATAAAAAACCCCTTTCTTTATTGATTCTTTTTTGATGATTTCATGGGTCCGAACAAAACGAAAAAATCTATTGTATCCATAGTCATTAAAAAAAACCTCAAAATAAAAGTGAAACTTTCTATCAAGTACTATGTTTTTTCGTTTGACTAAAAAACATAGTACCTTTTTATTTAGGAAATGAAAGGCTTCCTATCCTAAATACGACAATCGAAAGTGCCACCTCATATTGATCAGTTAAAAATAGAAGTTAATGGGAATCGTTCATCTTATCAATTTAATTAGCAAATTCATCGAGGCATATCGATTTAGATTATTCCAATACTTGTTTATTTGTTTGTTGCACAAAAAAACTTTTTGACTTCCCGGTAGAAAGAGATTTTGCTAAGGAAAAAGCTTTTAGCGCAACCAAATATCCTTTTCTTTTCCAAATGTTTTTACGAATACGCTTTTTTGATATAGAAGTACGTTTCTTTGGAACGACCATTTTAAAATAAAGAGGTTACTCATTGTTATAGTTGGATTTGAAAGACATGTATTGTGCAAAACGGGTCATTTTTTTCTTTAGCTGTATATTTATCCCTAGATCATACTTTCTTGATAATATACAATATGGATGTGTGAGTCCCATATAGGATTTCCGGAGAAAAGTTGGATATCTTAATTTCTTCTTTATTTTCGAAATACTTTAATTCACATTTTTATTACATACAATATCCAAATAAAGAAGAATTTTTATATACTAATCTTCGTTCGAATCTATATCTATGTCACCGTCATAAAAAAGGGGGCTACGGCTCATCGTATTCTATTTTATTTAAGAAAATGAAGAGAAAAATTGGAAAACGCTTACCTTAATTTAAAAGAAGAATACTGTAACTGTAACCTTTTTTCTAGAAATTCATCAATTCAATAGAGTACAGTACCCTTAATTAAATGAAAATTTCAAAATAGGAAAAAAGGAATGAGACTGATTGGAATCTGTTAATATAATAAACACTTGAGAAAAAGCCATTTAACTAAGTCCGTTTTTCAATTCTACACGAAGTCGTGGGTATCAAAGTGCCGAATATCGTAGAGTTTTTTAAAAGTATCCGTTGTTTTGGGGGGATAGAATCTAGAATCCACCCGAGAAGAATTAGTAAAGTCTTACAAATATACTAACTCAAATGACAAGGTCCTTTTTGGGGGGTCAAGTTTTTGATAGATCCTATGTTCAATAAAGTTATTGATGGATCTTACATACCAGAATAAAGTACTTTATTACTATAATTAAATTACTTAATTGTTTTTCCTTGATCAATGAATATGGATTATAATAATAATAAAGAAATTGAAATTGCATATTCTGATTCTGTATCTTCATAAATATCCTAGTTAATCACTAAGCGGTACCTTTTTAAAAATGATTTGATTTTTTGACCTATTGTAACTTCGGAGTTTTTCTTTTTTGGAGGGAAAGAATTAGAAAGGTTTAAGAATTCAAAATTCTATTTTAGTTCTGTCTTTTCTTTATTTTATTGCTCCTTCCGAAAGATATAAGAGCTGGTGAATTGAAAAAAAAAGTTTTATTTTCTTATGGAACATACATATCAATATGCATGGATCATACCTTTCGTTCCACTTCCAGTTCCTATAGCAATAGGGGTGGGGCTTCTCCTTGTTCCAACGACAACAAAAAACCTCCGCCGTTTCTGGGCTTTTCTTAGTGTTTTATTACTAAGTATAGTTATGTTTTTTTCAATCGATTTGTCTATTCAACAAATGAATGGTAGTTCCATCTATCAATATTTATGGTCTTGGACTATAAATAATGATTTTTCTTTAGAGTTTGGCGACTTGATCGATCCACTTACTTCTATTATGTTAATATTAATCACTACTGTTGGAATTATGGTTCTTATTTATAGTGATAATTATATGTCTCATGATGAAGGATATTTGATATTTTTTGCTTATATGAGTTTTTCCAATACTTCCATGTTAGGATTAGTTACTAGTTCAAATTTAATACAAATTTATATTTTTTGGGAGTTAGTTGGAATGTGCTCGCATCTATTAATAGGTTTCTGGTTCACACGACCAATTGCAGCAAATGCTTGTCAAAAAGCGTTTGTAACTATTCGTGTGGGGGATTTTGGTTTATTATTAGGAATCTTAGATCTTTATTTGGATAACGGGTAGTTTTGAATTTCGAGATTTGTTTAAAATAGTCACTAACTTGATTGAGAATAATGGTTTAAATTCTTTATTTCTTACTCTGTGTGCCTCCCTATTATTCCTTGGTGCAGTTGCAAAATCTGCACAATTCCCCCTTCATGTATGGTTACCTGATGCCATGGAGGGGCCTACCCCTATTTTAGCTCTTATACACGATGCTACTATGGTAGCAGCGGGAATTTTTCTTGTAGCTCGACTTTACCCTCTTTTCACAGTTATACCTTACATAATGAACCTTATTTCTTTGATAGGTATTATAATCGTACTTTTAGGAGCCACTTTGGCTCTTGCCCAAAGAGACATTAAGAGAAGTTTAACTTATTCGACAATGTCGCAGTTGGGTTATATTATGTTAGCTTTAGGTATGGGATCATATCGAGCTGCTTTATTTCATTTGATCACCCATGCCTATTCAAAAGCATTATTATTTTTAGGCTCCGGATCCATTATTCATTGTATGGAAAGTATTGTTGGATATTCTCCAAATCAAAGTCAAAATATGGCTCTTATGGGCGGGTTAACAAAATATATGCCGATTACGAAAACAACTTTTTTGATAGGTACACTTTCTCTTTGTGGTATTCCACCTCTTGCTTGCTTTTGGTCAAAAGATGAAATTCTTAGTGATAGTTGGGTATATTCACCTATTTTTGCGATAATAGCTTATTTTACAGCCGGATTAACTGTATTTTATATGTTTCAGATGTATTTACTTACTTTTGCGGGACATTTAAACGTCTATTCTCAAAATTTCAGCGCTAAAAAAAACAGCTCGTTTTATTCAATATCCATCTGGGGTAAAGAAAGACAGAACGTAATCAATAAGAAGTTCTTTTTATCAACAGCAAAAAAAAACAAAAAAGTTACTTTTTTTTCGAAGAAAGCATATTCAATTGATAGAAATGTAAAAAAAGGAACGCAACCGCTTATTACATTTACTCATTTTAAAAATAAAGAAAATAATCCATATCCTTATGAATCGGAAAATACTATGATTTTTCCCCTTCTTATATTAGGATCCGTTACTTTGTGTGTTGGGTTTATCGGAATTCCTTTTGATTATAGAGGAATGGATTTGAATATATTATCAAATTTGTTAACTCCATATATAAACCTTTTACATTCAAATTCGAGCAATTCCGTTGATTGGTATTAATTTCTTACAAATGCAATTTTGTCAGTCAGTATAGCTTATTTAGGAATATCTTTTGCGTTCTTTTTATATAGACCTGTTTATTCATTTTTACATAATTTGGACTTAATTAATTCATTTGTTAAAATGGGGTCTAAAAGAGGTCTTTGGGACAAAATAGTAAACGTGATATATAATTGGTCATGTAATCGTGGTTACATAGATAGTTT